>NC_142606.1:32625131-32787223 GCF_041222555.1 Hakea prostrata | reverse complement strand
ATGCATGATAGTTATATATATGGTAGGTTTTATTTCCTTATTTAGATTTATGCTTCTAAGCCTTATTCCATGAAGACCTATGCATGTTTTCATGTTTTCATTACGAAAGCAATGATCCATCCTCCTATAGTTCTTGTCTTTGTTTTCTATTTCAAAATTCATCAAGATCCATGTTTGATTTATTTATGGTAACTTTTTGTTTCCTAATTTGGATCTTGATACCTTGATTTGATTAGTGTTTTGAGGTCCCCTATATGTTAGAATACTACTGATGTAGTCTACCCCTTGATTAGTACCCTTTTGAACCACCAAATTCGGATTTCATATCTCAAAACTCTGATTTTCTAAGCTACTGTCTGCATTGGTCGACTGATTGGTCGACTGGACCACTCGACCAATCCACTCGACCAATGGGTACACAACTCCGAATTGGTCTGTTTCGGATATTTTGATATATATTCTGCTAGGGATCTTTCCTAATATGTTGTATATACTTGTTTAGGACCTTCTTCTCAAGTTTGCCAAGATCTTACTTGATTTCTTAGGATTCTTTGCGAGTTATAAAAGGTAAGGATGGTTATTTCCTTAATTACATAGATAGCATGAATCTAGTTTCTATATTTGAATATCATTAATATGTTTCCTAAATTAGATTCTTACAATGATATTCTCTTGTTGCATAACTTTGATTACGGTAGCATTACTTATTCATATTGAATTGATTCATGTATGATTTACTTACCAATGTTATACAAGTGATTGTTATACTGATTTCTTTCCATATATGGAGTTACCATATATGTGATGATATGAATTGATGCATGTGTATGCTTACGTATGGTTTGGAAAGGAGAGGTGTCCTTTCGACACTTCTGTCCTTGGACTACTACGGGAATATTATGGGATGTTTCCGGAGATGCCCTCTGGACACCTTCCTAAACCGTTGGATGACACATATAGGATTGTCTAGTAGTGTTTGGCTAGGATGTCCTGTTATGTCGGACCCTAATCGGAGGGGTATTGAGACCGAACGACCCGTGGTAGCAATGGGGATTCATGGGCGCTCAAGACCGGTAACCAACCCGTGAGAGGACGGGAATCACATTGTGGGGGCCATTTGTTGGTAGGGTTGCATATGGTTAGACTTGGGCTCACGGGCGCTTAAGACCGGTAACCAACCCGTGAGAGGACGTGAGAGCTTCCCGTTTACCATATGTGGATAACCAATAGGGTTGATGAGTCCGTAGTCCGAGTTGGTCGGTGCCATAGGATACGCCGACTCTAGTGTGAAGGATACCGGAAAGGATCGTCGGGGACGAGGAATGGAAGTATCTCGGATCTCGACTTGATGTAACCAAGTAGAAGACTTGCATTTGGCTAGGGTTTTACCCACGACATGCGCCAGTACTTATACCAAATGGTTGTGAGAGAGTGTGTTGACTTAACCCCCGCCAAGGTTTGTCCCGAGGGATGAAGGACCCATTACCAATCGGGCTGCTCAAGACCGGTGAAATGATCCGTGAGAGAATCCAAGATATCTTAAATGGTTGAGGATGTGAGTGGACTTTCCTAAAGAAGTACGGTGCTATGACTTAAAGCATGTCTCGCCAATAGAGACCAGCATACTTAGAGTTAGATTCATTCATTCATTGTTTGTCTCATATCATATTGCATTTATGATTGTTCCGGGAATCCTGCCATTTATGTTATTATGGATTTTAATCGCTTTACCGAGTTTCTTTGAAACTCATTCCTTTATTGTACAATGTTGTTAGACTATCCTGCAGGTACGGAATACTATGACGGTCCCTATGAGGAAGCGCAAGGCGAAGAGACATATCTCCGGGAAGGTGATTGCGGTTACCACAATTACTCGAAGATCCCACGGGTGGTTATGCTCCGTACGATGCTTAGTCCGACCATTGAGGGGGGGGGGGCGCGGGCTGTTATGAAAACAACCACCCAAAGGAAGGGGGTGCAAAAGGAAAAGAAAGAAAAACACCCAAAGTAGCCGCTGCAGGGTGTGGTTTTTCCTTTTTTCATTTTCTCTCGTTTCGCTTCTTGCCGTGGTTTTGTGGGATTTTGCTTCTCCTTACTCTCCCTGTTTTTCCTTCCTTTTTTCTTTTATTTCCCTTTCTTTTTTTTTTATTCTTTCTTTTTTTTCTTTTTTTTTTTTTTCCCCCCTCTTTTTTTTTTTTTTTTTTTTTGTTTTTTTTTTGTGGGTGGTCTGCTGCTCTGGGTCGGGGTGGCGGTCTGTCTGCTGTTGGGGGCGGGGGGGGGGGGGTGACAATTTTGGTCAATCCTTTTGGTCGATGCCATCGATCAAAACCATCGACCAAAGTTTCCCAATCTACCAAGTTAAAGATTCCATGGAATATTCCTATTCTATTTATTATGACCTCGAGCCTTGAGCCTTGTGCAATCATTTTCTCACCTGAAATCGTGGGGAGAGCTTCCCAAGGCACCTCCTTGGCTAATGTGAAGGGAACCTCATCAAAAATTCATTGTTTACTTTTGATTCTTGTCTACTTCTTCCAAACTAAGGTATGAATCACCATTCCACTCTCTATCCTACCATTTTCTATTCTTTTCTTTTCCTTTCTTGCCGGTGAGACATTGGAAATGGTGCTGCAACCTTGCAACCACCACTCCAAGTGTCTACACATGATTAACCTATGAGTTTCTTAGCCATCCATTGATGCTATGCCTCCACCTCATGCCTAGCATATGTATTCCTCTATTTTTCTTTTAACATCATGTCATTTTGTACTAAACTGAGTTGTAGGGCATGCTATGTTCATGTTTATCACTTCTATATGATTCCAATCGAAATCCTATTAGTTCCCCTGGCTATTACATGCCATTTCCATGACAATGCAATCAATCCCAACTCATGCCATGATGTTTGTCACTTGAACTTGTTAGCTCAATTTGGGGCTTTTTGTTTGGACCATTGGATTGGGTAAATTTCTTGACCTATAGTGTCCTACTACTGTTGTTAAGTGTTCCTCCAAGTTTCAGATTGATCCGAACACCGAAAAACCAATTTAGGATGAAAACACCCAAAATCCATCATTCTGTCCCGAAGGAAATTTTGGTCGATCCTTTTGGTCGATACCATCGACCAAAGTTGTTGCTGACAGCAACCTTGGCCAGTTTTGATCCGATTGATATCCAATCTTCCTAATTTCTTCTCTAACTTATTATTGATGTTTGTTTAGGGCCTTAACAATTATTTTGGACTATTTCTTGGTACTCTCAATTTATCATCAATTCAACCCAAGGTAAGGATGGTTATCTCCATAAATATATAGATCACCAACTTATGATTTATGTTCTTGTTTATGAATAGAACCTTTTGATTTCTTTTAAATCTTTATAAGACTGTTATATATGTGTTAGAACAGTAGTATTGACATCTTCATACTTTTGTCATGTTACCTTACTATTCTTGTTTACTTATGTCTATGATAATTCATTTCAATATCATGATTTAAATTTTATAATAAGATGCATTGGATGCATGAAAGATGATGAACTTGAATATGTGATTGCTTACGTATTGACTTGGGATTGGGGAGTGTTCTATTGACACTTCTGTCCTTAGGCATCAGAGGGAATAGTATGGGATGTTCTCCGATGGTGCCTATAGACACTTTCCCGGGTAATTGGTTGACATACATAGGACTGTCTAGTTGGTTGGCTAGGTTTATCCTTGTCGTGTCAGACCCAAATCGGAAGGGCATTGAGACCGAACAACCCGTGGTAGTGTATGGTTGGATGGACACTCTATGCCGGTAACCAATCCGGTAGGGGACATAAACCATGCTACGGATACCCGAAAGGGGCCATTTATTGGTAGGGTTGCAAATGGTTAGACTTGGGTTCACGGGCGCTCAAGACCGGTAACCAATCCGTGAGAGGACGTGAGAGCTTCCCGTTTACATTTTGTAGATGACCAATAGGGTTGATGAGTCCAAAATCCGGGATTTCGATGACTCTAGTGTGAAGGATACAGGAAAGGATCGCCGGGGGCGAGGAATGGACGTATCTGGATTTGACTTGACCGACTGAGTAGATGACTTGTATTGGGCTAGGCTTTACTGTGACATGCGCCAATACTTATACCAAATGGTGATGTGAGAGAGTGGTGACCTATTCCCTTACCATGGTTTTTGAGATGACTTTATCGAACTTCCCTGGCAGACCCAAAATATCTTGTATGATTGAGGGGGAGTGAGTGACCAACCAAAGAAGTATGGTGCTATGACTTAAAGCATGTCTACCCTAGAGACTAGCATTTATAGAGTTAGAATCATACTACATCATATATTCCATATCACATTGCATTATGTATGTTTTGTATGTGTATGATTTCTAATTATGGAATAACTGCCTTGCTGAGTTCTTCGAACTCATTCCTTTTGTACAAATGTTTTTAGATTATCCTACAGGTACCGAAGACTACGATGGCACCCCCTTCGAGACGGACTATGATTCTGCATACTACCCTTCGGGTAGTGGCATCTGTGAAGATCCGAGTGTTTGTGCCGAGGAGGATTACTATCCGCACAAGGGTTAGCCCCACGATTGTGAGGGAGCGGCAAAGTTGGGTTTACTTCATCCGTATTATTGAGGAGACCGTTATTAGAGTAGAGGAAACCCTAGCTTAGTGCCCCATTCTCTGGTGTATTTTTGAAACTTTTGGTCATGTAACTAACTTATCTTTGGGATTATCTTTTGATACTTGGACATGTAATTGACGTTATCACACTTCTTTTCTGCTTCTCTGAGAGAGTGGTTATCATATCTTCTCTCACCTTTATGATTATGTTCATACTTTACTGTTATTGTCTTCCGCACTCTGATTTATTTAATCTTATCTTATTCATGATACTTAGTATTAAATGTTTTTACTTTGATTATCTTTGTTCATGATTATGTCATTGTGTATGTGGGAGGCATGGACCTACGAATCTTGATCCTTGGACTGTGGATCACATTCTCTGGTATTCAAATGGGGTACCGGCTGGGTGGATGTGACACTTAGATTATCAAAAGCTTTGGCAATAGCAGACGTAACTATTTATAGTGACTTTAAGCTTATTGTCAACCAAGTACAGGGGGAGTATGGTGTTAAGGAGCCCCGGTTACAGAAGTATCAAGAAATTGTGCAAGTATTGCAAAAAGAGTTTAGGAATCTGAAAGTATGTCAGATCTCGAGAAAATAAAATACAATGGCAGATGAGCTATCTCGATTAGCCAATGCCAAAGAAAAAAATTTAGACCCTTCGGTCTACATCGAAGAGATAACATTCCCAAGTTATCACAAGAAGGAAATTTCCTACATTGAGGCGGAGCGTTGTTGAATGGATCCCATAATTGAATATCTAAGAGATGATAAATTACCAGAGGATCCGAAAGAGGCAAGATTAATCAAACTACGGTCGACACGATTCATTATGCAAAATGGGAGGTTGTACAGAAGATCTTACTTTGGACCCCTCCTGAGATGATTGGGTCTTGAAGGATCAGAGTCGGCCCTGGCTGAAGTGCATGAAGGAATTTATTGTGCTCACATGTTCCTAGAGACGCCCACGTTGTTGGGAGACTTGGGGCGGTTGGGAAAACCCTGCCATTTCAGGTTCTTTACATGGCTGAAGGAGAATGTTCCGAATGCTACGCGTTATTCGCCTCATAACGATTAGTCTTCCCTCCACCCTGAAAAAGTGAAATTCTGTGATACTATCGGGCAGGTTTGGCAATCGTGGAATGTGAGGTTATGCTTGGTCCTCTTGTCTTGCCTGATGAGCTCTTTAAATTTGTTAACGAGGAGCGTCAGGGTCGCCGCTTCTTCAGAACTTAACCTTATACTATTATACACCGTACACTCTAATTTTTATCTAATATAAAGTCTCCGTTTCTCCAATAAAAAAAAAAAAGTGAGATCAATTTGTTTTTGGTAAAACAAGAGGTGAGATAAATAAGAATAAGGTGCACATTGGAAGCGTCTATTATCTTTTTCAGAGAAAGAGAGTGTCTTTTTCCCTGGGAAGACAAAAGAGAGAAATCGGAGCTTTGTCTTGACATTTTACTGCAGAATTGGGCTTCGCTACGCTACTCAAAAGTGCTTTCAAATCATTTTTTCCTTTTCCTTTTTAAAAAAAAAATCATTAATCAAGTTTTCCTTTTCCTTTAAAAAAATAATCATTATTCTCTTTCAGAGATTCCGAAAGTACTTGAAGCGAGTTGAGCACAAGAAGGAGATGTCCACTCTGATTATTCCAGCAGTGTCTCCTTCTCCCCTCGAAGACGCCAACAAACTTCACCAAGCTCTCAAGGGTACTTTACTGTGAGCTTATTTCTTTTCTCCTTCTTCAGTGAAAGATACTTATTTGCTTTGGGTACCTGAACCATGTTTCCTGTTAATTTATGAGAAAATGACCTTATCGTTTTGCTTATCCCTATTTATATACATTTTTTCAAAAGGTTAAATTAATTTAAAGACACTATCGATCTTCCCGTACTAAGCTTGCAGTGTTTGAAATCATTTGAAATTTAATTACAGCACAATTTGCACCCTCTAAAGCGTGTAACAACAGAGTTTTCAGTATCTACAAATTTTGCATGCTAGAAGCTCGCATACATTGTTTTGCGCTTTGCACTTCAGTATTTTAGCAATGGTTTAGTGTAGAATGCAAAGCCTATTATGATGTTAAAAAAGAAAAATTGGAAACTGCAAACGCATCGCACACAACACACAAAGATTTGTTGTGGTTTGGCAAAATTTCATTCAATGGTGAGTTGATAAGTTTATGGCTGCATCTTCATACTTTTCTCAGATTGCGTTATAGACAAAGAACCCTTGCTATAAATCTTTTTGGCAAAATATGTACAAGACTTTTATTTTAATATTTATTTGGCTCGAATGGCCTCTGAACAGCAATTTGGAATCAACCCACTACTACACATATGAAATACTGGACATCATTCCCATAACTGTGAAGGTCAGTTTGGAATATCTCAAACATGTTGCACCTGAAATCTCCTTCTTATCAGTTTTAATTCAAAATGAGTTTATGGATCAGCCATCCGCCAAAGAAGGTTTACGAGGTTTATGTCCTATTTTATATTAAAATCTTTTTAACCTAAATCTTCTTCTGTACAATGTAAGTCACTTAGGATTAGCAAAGAAAATGCTTGAAAAACCAAAGCTGGAACAAAATCATATGGACATGGATCAGCCATCTGCCAAACATGGTTTCTGAGGTTTTTGTCCTGTTTTCTTAAATATTTGGAACATAAATATTCTTCTGTACAGTGTTGAGCACCTAGAATTATAAAGAAGATGCTTGACAAACCAAAAATGGAAACAAGATCATATGGACATATGGTTTTACCAAATTTGCAAAACAAACATCAATTCAAAAAGGGAAAAAAACAAGAAAAAGAAAACATGTGGATGTGCTCAACTATTTGGATGTGGAGAACTGCAGTAGTGTCTGAAACTGCTCTGATTCTGCTAAAATGTGGGTTATGCCCAGTTCACAAGCCAAGCAGAATTCCTCCGTTTATAACTTCGAACAATTTTTTAACAGGAACACATCTTAACGAGTGAACCACAATAAGAGATTCTTTCGGGATCCTTCTAGCACTTCCAAATATTTAGGGAGGTGAGATGTCCCAAGAGTTATTGAAAATTTATGACTGATGTGAAAACTGTACACTTTTCTATGGAAATCTCCACAAAGATATCATTAATCTAGTGCAAACTAAAACCTGGTTATGTGTATGAGAAATTTGTGCCTTGGTGTCTTCAGGATTGGGCTGTGATAAGGATGAAGTCATCCACACCCTTGCTCATCGTGATGCAACACAGCGTGCTCTCATCCAGCAAGAGTACATGATCACCTATACTGATGACTTGATGGAGCGGTTATCTGTAAAACTATGGGGTGATTTCAAGGTATCACTATGGTACCTGAATGCCTTTTTTGCTATCTTGAATGGAATGATGCTGGTATTCGTTAATTCCTTGCAGTGAAGTCTGCTAATACTTTCTAGCCTTTAAGAAGAAGTTACTTGTTAGCTATCAATGCATCAGAGTCCAGTAATTTGGCTTTTCTACTTTTTTAGTATTCCTCTAATTGAACTTTTGCCTTTTTCAGAAAGCAGTTATACTCTGGATGCACGATCCAATTGTACGTGATGCAGAAATTCTTAGAGAAGCGTTGAGTGGTTTAATTGATATGCAAGCCGTGATTGAAGTGATATGTTCTCATGCCCCATCAGAGATGCAGCAATTAAGACAAATTTACCATCTGAAGTTTGGTGACCTTGAGGAGGATATCGAATCTAAAGCCTCTGGAGCATTAAAAGAAGTAATCCCTCTCTCTATCTCTATGTCTCTCCCCCTTCATAATTGTTGTTTCTATTAGATAGATTAGTTGAATTGGGTTCCCAAATTAATGAATACTTAGATTATTATATTGAGAGAGATGCTTTTATGTGCTACAGGACTAACACTGATTTGACTTTTCCTGATATCAGCAACTAGATGAATTCTTTTAGCTACCCTTTAAACTTCACCATATATCTTGTTCTTGTTACTAAACTCTTAGGGTTCTTATTTATAAAAATGTGGAATTATATTCGATGACGCTTATTGTGTAGGCATGAATAATTTACCTAAGAACATTAGAGACCTGATTCGTTATCAGTGTACTTTTGAATCAATATACAACCATTCTTGTAAGTTATTAGTTTTATTAATAGTAAACAAGTTCCTGCAAATTTGTTGGGAAACTCACTGGCCAAAAAGTCTTAGGTAAGCTTTTTCGTCCATCTGATAATCTGACACTTATTTCTGTCAAGTACTGTAAGCCCTGAATAACCTGAATTTTATGTTAATATTTCACTTTCTATTTTTGGTTACTTTGATGACGAGGATCCATCATGGACTTAATATTGGCCTTTTGTTTTACTTTGTTTCCCCCCCATAATTTGTAATCAGTTTTAGGTAACTTTATGTAAGCAGGATTAGGAGACTTCATAATCCCAGAATTTATAAATAAAGCTATCTTGACAGGGGGAGAACACACACGAATTCTCATTGCTCCGTCTCTTCTTGTCTTTTTATTCTCTGCTCTCTTCTTCTTCTCTATTCTTAACCTAATCAAAGAACAAAGATTATGGAATTCTAACATGGTATCAGAGCATTTTTTAGGCTTGCGTTGTTGATTTTCCCGTGCAGTTTTGGGAGTCCACCGTCGTGTCTCTTCTCTACCTTCTCCACCTATCACAATAGTTGCTGCTTACTTTGGTTGCTGCTGAATCAGACAACATAATAAATGAAGAATCGAAACTTCAAGGTCTAGGTCTGCATCTAATTCATGCTTGTGATAGCATGTCTTGTGATTTATTCGCAAATCTGTGTGGTGTCTTCAAGTCTCGTGAGGGTGCTAGGATGTTAAAGACCTGTTGTACTACTTATTGGAAGAGCTTGTGATGTAACCCTTGATTACAAGCCTGTAGTATGATCTTTTCTAAGCAAGGTTATTAAAGCGGCAAAGCGATTGGGGCTCCATCTTGGCGTTTAGGCAATTAAGCGGCACTTAGGCGGCAATAAAGCGATCAAAGCAGTTTAGTCAATATTTTTAATATAACTACTTTTAAACTATTTTTTAATACAAATATTTTTTATAATAAACTAAAGTACTAAACAAACATTCAACAATCAAATTCATAAAAATAATAAAAAAAATAAAATTCAAGAATCATAATTATGAAAAATTATCCAAAAAAATATTAAAAACATAACTTCATCTCATCTCATCAAGCATCATAAGATTCATAACAATAATTATGTAGTATGTACTATATCAGTAATCAATGTGAAAAATGAAAATGAAAGTAATAATTTTACATTCTTACTTACCTCTATGATAGTGTGACGCCAAATAAGTGTCTTGTACTCTTGTGCATAGATCAGTAATCAGAATTGATGTATCCATTTTTCCTTTTTTTTAACCAAACAGTGCTGACATGATAAATTAATAGATCTCATTATTCCGATTTCCAAGTCATTGTTTATTTAATGATTCATTGATTATCAATGTTGAATATGGTTCATGCTTCATATTCTGTTGCCGACAGGCACTTTGGGTCTCGAAGTTCATTTGCAAATCGGGCCTCGATTCCGAAATGGCTCACATATTTAAATTTATATACGGCATTGTAGAATAAATTATGATTTAAAAAAAATAATATTCACAAATTACAAAATGTAAAAAAAGCGGTTACTTTAGCATTTAGGCGGCAATATGGTGCAAAAGGCGGCAAAGCGGTAGTGCCTAAGAAAAAAAGCGACAAGAAATCAGCCCGTTAGTTAAGCGGCAACAATTTAAGCAGTTCAAAAACTGCTTTGCCGCCTAGGCGGACGCTTTGATAACCATGTTTCTAAGAAAGTAGTGGGCAATCTAGGGTTTATTGCCTTCTTGGTTGCGTCTAATTCTCGAAGGACAGCAGCTGTGTAGAGATTGTAACTTTGCTGTTCAGGTCTGGCTTTGATGGCAAGCAGCTAAACTTTACTTAGTTCACTCTGAAGGTCCTGTGGCTAGGGTTAGGTTTATTGCCAATCCTTGGGTATTGAGAGGAGAGGCTTAGGATTATGTTTAGGGTAGGATTAAGTTTAAAATTAAGAGGAAATATTCTGTTCCCAATAAGATCATAATTGCAGAACTTTTCCTGCTAGGGTTTTGTAATTTCTTAGGGTTTTTAGGATTCTAGGGTTTCTAGGGTAAGGGATAGGGTTAAGATAGAAGTCGAAGGTAGGGTAGGGGATGAGGGTGCTAGTCCTGAGGGTGAATGTATAGGGGATAACGGTTTATGGATGATTTAGACTTTGGGAAAATTGCAGAATTCTGAAATTCCAGATTCTGCTGCAAGGGGAAAAGAAGAAAAAGAAGAAGAGAAAGAAGGAAAAGGGTCTCAGGAGTGAGGGGAATGAAAGGGAGGGCGTTGGCGAAGGGGTAAGACCTAACCGTGGGTCCTAGGGAAGGGGAGAGGGGCTGCAATTGAATTAGTGGTTGGAGATTCCTAGAATTAGGGTTTGGTGAGAGGGGGGAGCGTGCTGCAAGGTGTAGGGAGAAGGGGGAAGCCAGGGGTTGGGAGAGCGAAACGGGGGTGGGGAATGTGCTGGAGATCACACTTGGGTAGTAAGAGGGCTGTGAAATGAAGGCTGAATTGAAGATGCTCCTAGGGTTGCTGCAGGCTTGAAGAAGATGAAGATCAATGCTCAAACCACAGAATTCACCCTTAATCCCTCAAACCCAGGTCGTGGGCTAGCTTGTCACTCCAAGTCTCTGATTTCTATTAATTCTTCAGCTGATTTGATTACAATGAGGTGGGGGCTTTATATAACCTTACACTTGAGGGAAACAGACTAAGACTCATTCTAGGAAACATAATTGGATTCAAACTAGGGGATTCACTTTGGATTGGGCTATCTCTTTACAACTCAACAACTTAATAAAACAAATTAGAAAGAAGTCCTCTAGTGTTGGTTGAGTTCTATTAGAAGTTCAATTCTAGGAGTTTTAGTTCATGTAATTTTCTATTTTTTGTTATCCAAGTCAGGATATTTATGTAATAGTCTTCTTTCCGAATTAGGGGGAAAGAGAGAGAGAGAGAGAGAGAGAGAGAGAGAGAGAGAGAGAGAGAGAGAGAGAGAGAGAGAGAGAGAGAAAGAGAGAGAGAGCCATTCTTTCTCTTGATTTCTGTCACTGTCGCTGCCGCTGCCTCCATATCCTCCGCCATCTACAACCACTGTCGCTGTCACCTGCAATCCATCTTTCAGCCATCGTCCCTGCAAAACAGGAATAGCCATCATCCATGCAAAACAGAAGAAACAAAAAAAGGAAAAAAAACCCATTCCAGCACCTTCAATCCAGCACCTGCAAGTTCAGTCCCTGCATCACCATTGCAACCAGACCTAACTTCCCCATTGCTTCTCCTTTTTCTTCGTTAACCTCTGCAACCAGACCTGCAACTTTTGCCAACTCCAAACCTGAAACCAGACCTAGATCTTTTTTGTTAAAAAAACCCATCGCCACTACCTACGGCTTCTTAAAAGACCATAGTTGCAATTTTTTCTTCCACCATGATCTATCACCTATTGCCTATGTCCTCTGTCGAAGTTTAAAAGATCATTGTTACAATTTTTCTTTCCTTCTACCATTGATTCTTTACAAGTTTAAAAGGTCTCTTTTGTAAATTTGCATATATTTAGGGATTTATTTGTGATTTCCCATATTACAAGGGTTTATTTGTGATTTTCTATATATATAGGGGTTTTATTTGTGATTTCCCATATATGTAGGGGTCTATTTGTGATTTTCCCATATATCCAAGGGTCTCAAAAGGGTGATGCTGTCCTTTATCCTATGAATCCTATAACTCCCTAGATTTGTTTGGGTGGTCTGGTTATTCCATTTTGCGACGTTTCAATTGTTTCGAAAGGGTGAAGACTGAAGAACTACAGACAATTTTTTTAACAGAGCAATCACCAATGGTACTACTGCTCCCATTGGCTTCGAACATTACCGAACTCTTCCTCCTCTTCCGGTAAGATTTGATGTAACAAATTATTTGATATGGTCTCAATCTGCATTCCTGATTATTGTCAGAATAGGACTTGTTGGACACATTATGGGCACCACTATCAAACCTACCACTACAAGTGTGTCAGAAGATAAATGAATCTCAAATAACTCTCTTATCATGTTGTTCCTTTTGAATTCTATGAATCCAAATATTTCCTATGGATACCTATTACTTGATACTGCAGCTCAGATTTGGAAGGCTACTATAGAAACATATGAACAGTTGGGGAATGATGCACTGATTTATGAGCTACGGAAGAAGCTTTATAAGACTACCCAAAAAGAACTGACTATGGCACGATATTATGCTGAGTTGCGGATCTTTTTGGCAGGAGGTGGATCGTTATGGGGATTATCACCCCACTAATCAAGATGATGTGGCTATTTATAAGAAGCATGTTGATAAGATTCGGGTATATGACTTGTTGGCGGGTTTGAATGTGGAGTATGATTAGATGAGGATACACGAATTGAGTTGTTCTCCCTTTCCTACACTGGAAAAGTCTTATGCCTTTGTTCAGTGTGAGGAAAGCCATCAATTAGCCATGCTTCATGCTCTTATTTTGGAGAAATTAACCTTATAGTCTGTTAGCTCAAATCTTATTTGACCAAGGAGATTGTCAAGTGTGAGCATTGTCACAAACCATATCACACTAAGGCTAACTATTGGAAGCTCCATAGGAAGCCTACTGATTTTAAACATAAAAGGGCACAAAGAAGGGAAAACCAAAGGCTAATCTTTCTGAGGCTGTTCCCATAACACCCTCTACAGACATAGGTTTTTCACAGGAGGAATTAGCTACTCTGCGACATATTTTGCAGTCTTTTACTATTGGTGCAGCCTCTACTACTGCTAACTCTACTACCCATACCAACTTTTATCTGGTAACTTCAGGTAAAACTTTTACAGGTTTCCATGTTTGTTTGGTTTCTACTCGTTGGTTTATTGATACAAAAGCCATAGATCATATGACAAGTTCATCATCTTTTTTCTTATATTATTCTCCAACGTTTAGGAAAGATAAAGTTCGAATTGCTGATGACTCTTATTCTTCCAGTGCTTGAAATGGACCATTCAGCATTTTCTATCACTTTCTTTGTTTAATTTTTGATATGTTTCTTCTTTCTTTACTAACTTGCTATCTATTCGTATTTTACACGTGACTTGAATTGTAAAGTGACCTTTTTTTCATTTTACTATGTCTTCCAGGATCTGGTAAGGGGGAAGGAGATTGGACGTGGTACACTGAACAATGGACTTTATCTGCTGGAACCAATTCGAGGATCTACTTCTTCTTTTGCTGCATCTTCTCATCAAGTCCATTCAGTAATGTCACACCTTCAACAGTGACATCTTAAGCTAGGTCACCCCCCTCTTGGAACTCTTAAGAAAGTATTTCCTGATTTAGTTTCTTCTTGTAATAAGGATAATTTTTTTTTGTAAAGCTAACATTTTTGGAAGTAGACTCGTTTTACTTATTTACCTTCTCTTTATAATAGAAAATCTATTCCTTTTATGTTAATTCATACCGATGTGTGGGGCCTCTGTTGACGTGTGTTTATTATTGGCTATAGATACTTTGTTACTTATATTGATCGCCACTCTTGTTCTACGTGGATTTATCTTTAAAAAAAAAATGAAGTTTTTTGATGTTTTCATGATTTTCATAATATGATTAAACTTAGTATAATGGCACTGTGAAGATCCTTTGTAGTGACAAGGGCATGAAGGATATTGATCGTGAATTTCAGAGATATCTTTCTAACTTTGGCATAATACACCAGACTAGTTGTATTGATAGGGCTGCTAAGAATGGGGTTGCTGAAAGGAAAAATTGGCATCAATTAGAGATAGCCCGCTCTATTATGATTGCTGTGATTGTCCCTGACCAATACTGGAGTGATGCTATATTCACTGCCTCTTACCTTATAAATATGATGCCCAATAGGATACTTGGTTTTAAATGTCCTAATAAGATTCTCTAGGGGCACAAATTTCTTTTCTATTCCCCTAAAGGTTTTTGGATGTGTGTGTTATGCCAGAATCATAGCCCACCAGAGTAACCTAGCTCCCTACAGTCTATGCTGCATACTTTTTGGGTATTCTGCTACTCAGAAGGGGTACAAATGTTATCATCCTCCTAGGAAAACCATTGTGTCTATGGATATAATTTTTCATAAGTCTTGCCCTACACCTCTTCAGGGGGAGAGTCATAGAGGAGAGGTGTTCTTTCCAACCCTGGACCTTCCTACCACACATAGACTCTCACACCACCACAGTATAACTTACGAGCTCAGGAAGAGTTTGATTAGGGGGAGACTTTGGCCAAGTATATTGGAGGACTCTAATTCTCCCCCACTGTTTTTTTGAACCATGTGAAGAACCTGGTCAGAGGGATACCACTCCTGTGAGGCATACCATTGAGGTCTTTCAAAACAAGATTGACTAGAATAAGGAGGTTCAAATTTATTAGAGGAAGAATTACAATTGGTCAAAGCAGGTGAAGAAAGATGACATGTTACCACTTCAATTTCTTGCTCTGAATCAGATTCTACTGTTCTCCCTGAGGAGTCTGCCTTCATCCCAAGTTCTTTACTGTAATGGTACACGAGATTCAAATAATAGGCTATCAGTCAAACCAATGAATGAGATGGTAAGAAACTACACAACAACATAATAAATATTAAGTAATAATTTGGAAAAATTAATAATTTTCAATTCACTAGCCAAATGTAGTGGATGTTGCAATTGCCTCTCCCACCTCTCCTAGATGATGTTAAGGAATTTCTGATCACCCTTAGGATATACCTTCTTAACCGTCTCCTTCGTTGTCTTTACTGCATCCCAGATATATGGTAAAGTTGGTTTCCTTTGTTGATTTACTGACTTCAAGACTGTCACTATAGGGTCTAAAAGCTTCACAACAACTTTCAGATTTGCCCAAAAGAGATCAATAGATATGGTGGCCCATGCTGCTCTCCTTGTTGGTGAATTTGATTGTGGCTAATCGAACCACTCTTGTGATGCAAACATCATATGCAATTGGTTTTTCTTCTTCTTAAAACTCTTCAAAGCTATCCAATTTGTAGCAAATTTGGTGACCCTAGGGCTCACCAAGTCACCATGACATATCCTCCTCAATATATCCAATGCATATCCACGGTTATACACGAAGGTGGTCACATGTTGAGCCTGATGAACCTTCTTCACAAATTTGATTTGCCCTATGTCCTTAGCATCAAATCAATACAATGTGTCGCACACGTGCTCAACTCTAACCTCTTTCACCACATTCTTTAGCAACCGATAAATTTATTTTGCATCCTTTCAATAGACTTGAGGAACACCATCCTCCCATTGGAATTCAACGTAAAATTGATGATAGGTTGTCTAGTAGGACTAGTTCAATCATCACACATCATTGTCACCCGATAATGCCTTCACATTGGCTTAAGACTATCAATGTAGGTTTGTAAGTCATTATTATGCTGTAGGAGATATACATTATATATCTCAAATGGTATTTGCCCAACCACCCCATGTTCAACACCAGTGATCTCATCCACCATAGCCTTGTAATAAGGCCCTTGTGCAGCGTGTGCAGGAACATTGTGATACAATGCCCACTTAGGGAAGGCCATCCCCACCTTCTCCTTCACATCACCCCACAAATGCTTTAATTTCTTCAGTTTTGTCTATGGCTTCCTAAACAAGTTAGGATTTGAGCATAATATGTGGACATTGGGATCTGTAGCATTGGGTCTAGGTGCAACAAATGTAGCATTAGGTTGTGACTATAGGGCCCATTTCAAGGGAGTTGACTCTTTGACACTTTGGCTTCTCCTTATACTGAAGCTGCCTCCCCCTTCCCTTAAAATCTGGATCTCTAGATGACCTTGCATGCATGGCTTTGTGTCCTCTGGACCTTATCAAGTCTATGAGACTCTACTTATCCTCAGTACTCTCTCCATATCTGTCTCTAGGGATGATGCATTAGGGTTTGGCTCATCTGGATCCAGGTCATGCTCTTCCAGCTCCTCTAACCATGCTACGTGAAACTAATCCATTTTTCCCCTATTTTTTGTCCTCTTCTCTTGCACTCCTTTCACATATTTTGCCATTGCGACTTTAACTTCATGAGGAACATTAGGGCATCCAAGCACATTGCGGTCCCTCTCGCTAGATGGACCTTTAGTCGAGTGGCCCCACCTGATCCAATATTTTTCAAATGATGTTTATACTCTTGACTTCATCTTTTTATCCGTCAGAGGCCTACCATGCTACCAAACTATGTCTAATATAGTAGTTTTTGACTCAAAAGTGAGTGCTTGATACAAACATGCATAATAATCATCCTTGAAACACAAAACCACCACTCTAATTAGCCTAAGGACCCTAAACACACATTACCTACTCACAAACATTGGGAATTTTTTTTCCTAGAAACTTTGGTTACCTTGCAACAAAGCTTGAAAACTCTTGAAATAATCCCTCAAGAAGAGCCAAAAGCAATAAAGGAGTGAATTAAACTGCTTGAAATGGTCCAAAATATGCAAAAAAGGTAAAAAATTGGGGGGGGGGGGGAGGTGGAAACAATCCAGTTCTGCCTTTGTTTCGCACAAGAAACTTTGTGAAGTGCAGAGTTTCGTGCGAATAAAAGAAGTTTTAAGTTATGAACTGGCTGGTCCAGCAGGGTAGAACTAGGTTTCGACTTGGTTAGGGAATTTTCGCAGTTTCTCAAGGTTTCGTAGAATTGGTAGAAACTAGGTTTCGACTTGGTTAGGGAATTTTCATAGTTTCTCAAGGTTTCGTAGAATTGGTAGAAACCAGGTTTCGACTTGGTTAGGGAATTTTCATAGTTTCTCAAGGTTTTGTAGAATTGGCAGAACCAGGTTTCGACCTGGTTAGGGAATTTTCTCAGTTTCTCAACTTGGAACTTTTTTTTCTCGTTTTCTTATGGTTTCATTTTGACCTCGTAGAAATGCGAAATTTTGCTCGAAATTTTGAGGGTTTCAATCGAATTTTGTTCCATGGCCGAACCTAACCCTAGAACCCACAACTAACCCATTCCCTTCAACCGCATGGTATTCTAAACCTTACAGACTGCTGATTTTAATGAAGAGGATACAAGAGTGAACCTAATATAGGGCCACATCATTACAAGGCAACTCTTAGAATTTTGGTTTACATCACTAATTAAAAAAAAAAAAAAAGTAGATATTGGATCCTAACAATATTCTAGAATTTATTGGACCCTTTTGGTGTTCAAGGGGATGGGAAATGACCAAATTGCCCTTCTGATGGTTTGACCAGCTCTTTGCTCCGCTAAGATCTATTCTCAAATTCACTTCTATTTTGATTTGTTAGAACCCTTGAATTTCCCTAACAGTCCTTATGCTTTCTGTTACCCAAATGCCACAGCTAATAACCCTTAGTTAACTTTAAACAAACCAAAAACTAACCCATATTGATCCAAATTATTTCATCCTTCTTTTCTACCAACCCTAGGATAAATTTTGGTCTCCTAAAATCATTTTGTGGGAATTTGTTAAAAGCCTAACTTTTCCTTATTATCCCATTTAGTTTTGTTAAGCCAAATCTTACCCACCCCTATCCCATTAGATCCCAATTTTATGCCCCTTGTCCATCCCACCATATTCAACAAAATTATCCATCCTATCTAGATTTGATAAATATTTTGTTGGTTCAAAAGAAGATTACCCTAGGTGAATCCTTCATTTTAAAGAATCCATTGAAACCCCTAACCCTAAGATCGGGCTTCATATCACTTGGTCTGTAGCAAAGAATGAATTTCGATCGAAACTAAAGTTTCGACCCAGGGAAAGTGTGAGATTTGCAGGTTTTGACTGGAATTTCGGTCGAAACTAGTGATTTTTTTTTCCTGTAAGTTACGACTTTCAATTTTGAGCCTTATATGGACTCAAAATGATTTGGATTCTTGCATGCTACCTATTTCAAGCGTAACAAACACAATAAAACTACTAGTTATCAAAAAACTATTGAAAATGTAACATCAAGTATATAGTATATATGAGAAGAATAGAGAGTATTTCCAATTACAAGTTTGCCTAATGCATTTCTCCATCTTCTCTTTGCACCCCATATAAATGACAATACACGTCCCATGATGTTTGCTCCATATAGTTGTTGACAACTGCAACTCTATAGGTGGCCTCATCCACATGGCTAAGATATCCTGATTGTGGGAAGTTGGAAATATCTAGATAACAAGTTGATGGGAGGGCTGGTGGTGGCTGTGGTATAGAGTTAAAGATCTGCTCGACAAATGAGGAACCACCCTAGTTGTCGACAGGGGTATGAACACTATAAGCTCCATAAGGACCATAACCATAGTAAGGTTCCAGTGGCTGACCTGATAGGTAATAGTGGGAGGGACACCATAAGATCCATACGCTCAGTGACCATAAGGCTCCACTGGTGGCTGACTTTGGGTTTGATAGACAGGAGGGACACCATAAGGTCCATAACCATAATCTACATAAGTCAACCTAGTAGAACCAACACTCTCCACAACAATGTCATATGAGCACTCTACGGGCTTATGCCATCCGGATCCTCTAAAGGTTGACTCATTGGAATTATTTATGCTCATCGATCTTATAGAGCCCACCAAGCTCTCCGCATCAACCACACGGTAAAACCTATATGATGGTGTGTCCTTTGTGCCATATTCGTGCTGTCTTCCCTTCCCCTTCCTCAAATATGTCGACGTAACATTTTTGGGTTGAGACGTAGCTCCACTATGGTTTGTATCCTGTGTCACATGGGTGAACTGACTTTCACCTGTGAATCTTAGTGGTCGTCCTCCCCCTCCCTGACTCTCACGTACTAATGGTGGTGGTGGTGGTGGTCTGTCCCTAGGATCAGCTAAATCCTGATCATGAGGTCCAACACCCTCCTCATCCACTCCATCATTATCATCGTCATTGTCGTTGTTGGGAGATGCCTGAGTTGCATCATCCTCGGTGTCGGACTAGGCAGTCAAATCCTTATTGTGGGTGGCTGCATTAGGGTGTGGCGCAAAGGGACACGCTGATGCTACATGTGCACTCCCCTCTTGGGTCATGAAGTCAGCCGCATTAGCCCTCATCTCCTTTGCAATGTGTCTACTGGGACGACCTCCCTCCTCATTTAACAAGGGCTCTCCACTGTCCCTGATTCAGTCAACTATTGGGTTATCATCATCATCCATCTCAAATATGTCGGCCAACTCAATACCATTACTCTCTCTGTCCATCCCATGTCTAACTCCCTCAGTCTCATATTATAGTGTAAGGAGACAAGGTCCTCTAGACGCTTCACACCTAATCGGTTGCACCTCTTTAAGTTGATGAGGCTAAAGGTGCTCCAATTTCACTCACAACTTGTGGCAGAACATGTTTAAGAGAGCACTTTGTATGCAATCGTACTCAAGTGGGGGCGAGTCACCGCCAAATTGCAACCACTAATCAGCATCAAATAGACTCCAAGTCATTTCAATACTTAAGTAACTAACCGAAAGATAGAATATAAGTAATTAAATATATAATGAATTAATTTACCCCTAGAGGCGGATTCCCGTCCCAATAAACTAAGTTAATACTTAATAACTTAGTATAAAACTATGAATTGTGAATATCAAATCTCAATCTCACCTCCATAAGGATGGTTGTCTGTTTAGATGGATCCGGTTCCAACCTCTCCACTACAATGGACGACATCTATCAAATCTTGCCTCATCCCAAGCATGTCTTTGTAATGATACTATGGATTTAGATAGTATGCTATATAAGAAAAAGCATAAATAAGAGGGAATAGTCAATACTTATTAGTATGATAATATAATTGATTACTAGAACTCACCAGCCTTATGTGGTGGATGCTGCAATGTAGACTCCTGTTTAATTTGGATGATGTCAAGGATTCTCTTATTGCTGTGGGTAGACCTGAGCAACTTGCTGCTTCATCCTATTTATTGCAGCCCATATATGTGGTAGAGTGGGTCTTTTTTGCTGATTTACCATCCTTAACACATGCACCATAGGCTCAAGCATCTTTACTACTATCCTCACATCATTCCAGAAACTGTCATTGAGTATGGTCAATTGTGCTCTCCTTAGGGATGTAAACAAATTGAATTTGGCTCAGATATGACAATATCCGAATTCACATCCGATTATTAAACGCATTATCTGAATTCTCCGATTATTAAATGCATTATCTGAATTTGAATCCGATATCTGTTGGATATATAAACTTATGATCGAATTCGAATTTGTTTAGTTAACCAGATTTTCAAATAATGTCCGATCCAAATTCAAAGTAATCGGATGGATAAAAATATCCGAATCTGAATAGGGTAGAAAATCTTTTTTCTGTATAGGATCACTCCTGCATCTTAATACGATGCTCGAGGCCTTGCTTTGGTCTTCATTTCGCACTAGCTGTAGCTGGTCGGTGTGAATGAGAAAGTGTTAAGTGAGTATTCCTGGAACAGACGATTTGCCACATCGTTGAATAGCAACATCTTTCTTATTACAACACAAATCACAAACAACTAATTGAGACAGATATAGATTCATTCTAAGTAGAGGAAGAGGTTTTGCAGCTCTGGCCTCTATCCAATGAAGGGACCTTTTTTTTTTTCAGACGAGCTGGCCCTCCGATTATTCCTCCCTCCCTTCTCCCTAGCCCTTGCTGTTGACTCCTGCCCCGGCCTTAGATCAAGAGCAAACACAAACTCCATTCCATCTCTATTCCTCCGTTCACTTCTCCTTCCGAGGCTTGGCAAGAGCTTCGTTAATCAATAGCTCATGAACTATTTTATGCTGCCCATTCCCATCCCAGGAATGATTTTTGAAAGTTATCTCCAGCAAGAAAGTTTTTACTTCCGCCAAGGCAATGGCTTCGGCCCATTTGGAGAAGTAGTCTGTCATGGTCAGGATGAACCGGTGTCCATTTGATGAGGGCGGATTTCTCGGTCCGATAATGTCCATTCCCCAAGCTTTAATTAAACTCATTTTTGAGTGTTGGGCCCAATTAATGTAATGTTTATTAGTAGTTTAATGTAATTAGTTACTATTAATGAATATTAATGAAAGGATAATGATGTATTCTGCAAAATTAAACTTTAATCGGATACAGATATCGGATATGGATAGTCCTAATCAAATTTGATAATATCTGACTTAAAATTGGCATATCCGAATTCAAATCCCATTATTAATAGGATCATCTGAGTTCGAATCCGAATCCGGAAAAATTGAATTCGGATGCTCTTAAACGAATACGAATACTTGAACTTTTGACTATTCGTTTACATCCCTAGCTCTCCTTCCTCTTACGGATGAAGAATTCTCCTAGTTAAATCTGATGCAAACATGCTCTTAAGGCCAGTCTTCCTACTCTCAAAGCTCTATAGTTCTATCTAATTAGTAGCAAATCTGGTTATGCCTAGCCTCACTAAGTGACCCTGACACTTGTCCCTCATCATCTTTAATGCATAGTTGTGGTTATAGATGAAGGTGTAACTTGTTGGGCTTACTCCATGGTCTTCTTCACAAGCTAAACCTTTCCTATGTCCTTTAGCATTAGGTCAATGCAATAAGCGGCACATGGAGTTCAAAAGAGCCTATATCTCTCCATTCAATTTTCATATTTATTATCACAATAGTGGAAACAGGGATGATTTAATGGGTCAGATCCACTTACTTTTTCTTTTGTTTATTTTGTGGGAGAAAGCAGAGAGGATGGTTATGGTTCGGTAAAAACAAGATGATATGTTGGTTCAGGAAAACCTGGAGATGTTCGAACTAAGCAATGATGTTGAATCAGAAGGAGGATCTTATGCGGAATCAGAGAACTTGCGATGGGATGAGCGCATTATTCGAGCCTTAGATGCGCGTAACTCGTGCCTTAGTTTCATAACCTAAAGCACCGGTCTTCTTATCAACAACAGAAGCAATCCTATAACCTAACCTATGTAAGAGTATGAAGGCATTAATATAAAGTAATAAAGTGTATATGTAGTTAAAAATTAAAATTAGTTCTAGAAGTAGGAGCATGTTTTGATACCTGGAGTTCTCCATCGTCTTTAACCCAGCTTTTTTGTAGTGGGAGCCATTATCAGCCACGATTTGGATCACATTCTCCACTCCAACGTCCTTCACCATTTGCTTTAGTAATTTGTAATGTATTTTGCATCTTTCTTCTCACTAGATGCATCTACTGACTTGAGGAGCACTGTCCTCCCATCAAAATTCATCGTGAAATTGATGATGGATTGTTTAGTGAGACCAGTCCAACTATTAACTATCACAGTCACTCTATAATGAGCCCACATGGGCTTTAATCCATTAATGTACTCATTCAAGTCCTCTTTATGCTTAGGCAACTAGACATTATATATCTCATGTGGGGTGGGCCCCTATACACCACTCCTAACCCTGCCTATCTCCTAAATCATATCCCTATAGTAGGGCCGTTGGGCTGGAATACTATGGTACATAGCCCATTTAGAGAAAGTCATCCCCACTTTCTCCTTCACACCCACAAGTGCTTTAACTTTCTCTGCTTTTTCTTAGGCCTCCTAAATAGGGCCAGATCATTGCGAAGAATCTCAAAATCTGAATCAGTAGGATGTGCTAATAAAGCTCAACCCCTTAGGGCTCGTGGGATAGGAATCTCCTCCCTCACACTTTGACTCCTCATAGGGACTTAGGAGCTGCATGTGCCTCCCATACTTGTTGGTTCTCTGGAGGACTCACAACCCATAGCCCTCTGTTGCCTCCTCATGTCATCAATCCTCGCCTGCTCCCTACTTATCATCATCACTCTCCTCATCTATGTGGACTTTTGGTCAAGGTCACATCCATACTGGCTATGGAAAGTCATCTAGGCATGCATCCTCGAACTCCTTCCCTCGTGTTCTCTTCTCTTTCCTCTTTTGCTTTTCCACAGCTAAGTAAGAGGCCATTTCCTTTTTGACTTCTGCGGGCACCCTTTGGCATCCTACTACATCTCTACTTCCCCCAGCTAGACACACCTTCAGTCTAGTGGCCCTGCCTTCTTCTATTTATTCCTGCAATAATTGCACTCACTCTTCTTTCTATCGGCTATTAGTGGCTTCCCGTGTTTCTAGACTATGTTTGACATCTTTCAAAGAGAGTGTTTGATACAAAAATTACACACTAAGTATCTTATAGAGCATTACAATAAGCTCAAAAAATTACATACATGCTACTATATATAATCTCCTATTTTTAAATATATAACAGAAATTAATTAGTATTTTTTTAATATTTAAAATATTTTTTTAATATTTTAATATTTTTTGAACATATTTTAATATTTTTCAAACAATTAAAATTAATAATTAGCACCAAAGAATCTGATTTAACTTCGTCACAGCATAGATGAAGTGATGGTGTCTCACATTCATCAATTTGAATCTCATACATGATTACATGTGTATTTTTGGAATATACATATTTTAGAAAATAATTTTTAAATACAGAAAAATAAAAAAATGATAGCAATATGCAAAAATTAAATTTAACTTCACATAATCATAGATCAACACTCTATACTAAACATAATTTAATTTGAAAGTAATCTTAAAATGATTTGAGCCATAAACAAAAATAAAAATAAAAGATGGAGAACTTTGTTAACTCACCTTGTTTGATTCTCAAAAACCCAACTAAGGAGCAAGAGTGGAGTAGGAATGCAAAGGAGTTGCTAAAATGAGGCGAAATGGGGTAGAAATCCAAGAGAAATGAGGAAAAACTAGATTTAGGGTCAAAATTTGCACTAGCGGAAGTTTTGCTCGAAATTGTCAAAAGCTGCGAAATTATGCAGGTTCCGATCAAAACAGGTTATGTTTATAACCTGGAATGTATCGTTTCGACATGGTACGAAATTTCATACCGTTTCGGTTGAAACAATTAATTCCAATGAAATAATTGTGATTTTGTTTTGATTTGAAAAAATGCTCGACAATTATGAACAAAATTTTTTCCATGGTATGTAGTAACCCATATTACCTTTTACCTAACTACATAGTCCACAACCTTCATTGTCCTTTACGTACTTATTGGTCCAGTCCTACTATCTTTTGCCTGCCCATACTTTTACTTACTACTTGTCTTCTTGTGAAGTGTTTATATATGACATTGGGCTGCACATTTTATCTTCTTGTGTGGAGATTCCTCCCTATTAGCATTATTTGGATAGTGCCTTTGATGCTGCTATATTTATGGATATGGTTCATGTTCAACACTGCCTATTCTTCTCATTGTCGGATGATTCGTTCGATATGAAGATTGTTTCTTAAGTTGTAGTTGATTGTCTCCTGGGTGAAGTTCTCTTGTTGTTTATCGTCGGCTGATGCTACTTGCACTCAAGATTGCTGAAGTTTACAATATATGTTCTTGTTATTCCAAGCTCGAGCCTTTGATATGCATACTCTAGCTTGAGGGGAAGTGTTACTATTTCACTTTCTATTTTAGCTTACATTTTAGTTTTAGTTACTTGGATGTCATGGATCCATCATGGGCTCAATATTGGCTTTCTGTTTTACTTAATTTTTTTCACTTAATATGTGATCAGTTTTAGGAAACTTTATGTAATCAGAATTAGGAGACTTTCCTCAATCCCCAGAATTTAGAAATAAAGCTATGTTGAGTCTTGACAGGGGGAGAACACACACACTCTCATCCCTCCATCTCTTCTTCTCTTTTTCTTCTCTGTTCTTAACCTAATCACAGATTCTGGAGTTCTAACAAGCTGTCCATTGTGGTGGTTTGCAAGGGATCTGTTCAGTGCTAAAGGGAGTTCTATTCTTGCTACTACACATTACCATGTTGCCTACTAGGCTGGGTTCTACTTCTATGCTCCAGAATAATAATCTATTTAAGTAGCATCTTGTGGTAATATCAATTTTTGTGGTGGGTTAGCTTGACATCGGCATGTGACTTCATGAGTGTGATGCGTCAAATCAATAAACCTAAACCTAAACCTAAACATTTCCTTAACTAAGGTTTAATGTTCATAAACCGACCATCATTCTGGTCTGGTTCTGCAATTCTGAAATGTGAGTCATGTGATCATTGTAAAGATTTATAGTTGTATAATCTTATGATTAACTGGATAAGGTTAGTATGAGCACATTTTCTTCAAAGTCAATATTTTCAGGGAATACTCTGGTAACTAATGTTACAACTTGATATTGCATTATTTAGTTTACTTGTAATATCTCAAAGAAACAAGATTGGAGTGTGTGTTTTTACACCTTGTTATCCAATTCTGCTAGAAAAACATACGCTGCTAGATCTTTAGCTTGGGTTTCAAATGATAATAGGTTATATGCGTTGTGCCACTTGGTTCTGCTGGAAAGTGTGAGGGGTTTGCATTATGTGTTGTGCCACTTGGTGCCGCTTGAGGGTGTCACATCGTTTGATTTGACCCGGTGAGTTAGCCCAGATACTTGGGTCATTAAAAAAAAAATACCATCCTATATAATTTTCATTTTGAATATTTAGTTTCATAAGGTTGAACTGGCTTTGCAGAGATAGTAGCAGACAGTACTAAATCCATTTCGGCATCTAAAGAGACCTGCTAAAGCCAGAAACCTGGTAATTGATGAGTATTTACCAAGTTTGTGAATTGTGGAGGCATCTAAGTAGGAAGCCATCAGTGGGATTAGTGGATCTTTGCATTGGGATGTATGTCAGGATTAGCTGGTCATAATGGAGGTGTGTTTTATCTGCATAATACTTTTTGGAAATACCAAGAGGTTGGCAGGGATAAGAACTCTATCATATTCGGCTGGATTGACTATTTGCAGATTGATAGACACATGATTTTATATACTTTGGTTTTCAAGTATGTGATGACTACTGGGAGTAGTAATCACCTAGAGAGACTTGTATTCCTTAGTCCGTGTTTGCAGTATGTTTGACATCATTTTACATCAATTTTAGGCTTAGTCATGGTTATGTTGCTCTGTTTATTGCATGTTAGTGTTGTTTGTGTTGTGTGTCTTTCTAATAATTTGATGTTTGGAACATATCGAATTATGAATACTGATTGGGCTCCTCCTGTCTTTCAGAGTCATTAACTGTAATCTTACATAGGGAAAGAGAGAAAATGACCATGCAGAATGGCTTGAATGGTTATTTATCCATCTAGGTCATTCAGGTCTACCTTATCGTTAAGAACCCCTTTCAAATTTCCAAATAATTCCAGTGTACAAAGCCAAATTGCATCCTGTCAAGAATTGTCAATGTATTGTGGTGTATTTTTTATTTTTAGGGGTAAAAAACCAGTTACATTGGCCTAATTCAGAGACATCATGTATCAAGTGTCCCCACAACTGTTAGAACTGTTTTAAGTACATGGTTGAGAAGACCATTTACTGTCTTTAAGAGCAACTTCCCTTTTTGACTTTTCCCTTGTGTTCAAGATTCAAGGTTGTCTTTATCTGTGTTCTTCCTCAGTCTAAGCCCTTTGTCCTTTGTCCTTTATTGTGTTTTCTTTGAAAACTTCATTTTGTTTTGCATGCTAGAACCAATTCAGGCACAAACCTGTCCCAGAACTAAGAGCCCAAGAAGCATCTGCCTTCCATTCCTATAAACTCCTGATGCTCCTTGTTTCATGGGTTTTCTTTAAAAGCTTCACTTCCAGCTGTGGTTCCTTCTCTTGTGCTTAATGTTGAAGCTTTTCCCTCAGCAATGGTGATACCCTATGAGGTTGGCTGAAGTTTTAGACTGTTAACCACATTGCTGTGGCTCTTCATTCAGACTCCTCCATGAGTTCCTCTTCCTTTTCTGTTTTTGTGCTCTCCTGGAAGAAGGGTTACACAGCTGATAGAGAAAGAGCCATTGAAAAGGAGTATTTTCTGCAGGAAAAGAAGTATCTGCATAGGCGTCAGTTCCCTACACAATACAGACTTGCAGAGGAGATATCTACAACATCCTCAAGCTCTTCCATCATCCTACAGTCTGCTGCATCCCCATTCTGCCCTTAACTTCTCCCCTCCCATGCACCAACCCAGGAAGCAGGAGATCTGGTTCTTTTGTTATCTACCTCCTGTAAGTTTTGAGGGATCTACTGATTCAAGTTTGCAAGAAGCTGACTGAGCTTCCTGGTGTCGTCAGGCTGGTTACAGCTAGGTTTTGTGTAATACCCGTAAACCCCTTTGGTTTGACGTAGTACCCAGATCGGAAGACCTGTTAGCAGAGAACACCCAATTACCCTGCTGGCAGCACAACAGTCGAGTTCCAACCCAGATTAGGGAAGGTTACAAATGAAATTAAACCAAATGTACTTCACATGAAATGAAGCTCTTTAAGTCTAGAAAATAATGCAAAAAAATCAAGTCAGTTGGTCATTATCAAGGGAGTTATGGTCCTGACAGTGAAAGGGTGGTCGATTGCCAATCAACTGCCCAATGACCTGGTTGATTGAATTTAATGCGTCGAAACAGACCCAAAAGGATCTAAATGTCCTTAAAGGCTATTCTGAAGCCCTACATAAAACCCTTAGCCTATTTTAGAAATATTGGGAGCTAGGAAAGGGGAAAGAGGAGACTGGAAGTAAAGGGAGTTGGAATCTTGCCATTTGAGGTTCCAAGAGCTGCTGGAATCTCGCAATAAACAATTTCAGATAAACCTTGCTGTTCTCTAGCTATACATATTACTTTGATTAATTTGTAGGATTTTAGAAGTGGATTCCCTTGGCTAGGCCTAGAAATAGGAGGTATCCACAAGGCCTATGAAAATGAAGTATTGCAGAGTAATCTACTATTTGGAGTTTGAGAAAGCTTAATAAACCCTAAATGCCGTAATTACGGTAAGGTTAGCTAAGGGCACCAATAGTGTGCTAATTGTAATTTCCCTCCCCAAAATCCTAACCTGTTGGGGTGATGTAGGTTCCAGACCGAAGACTCGTTGATGCTAGACACTCAAACAACCTGCTGACAACATAACAGCTGACTTCCAACCCATATTAGGGAAGTTTAGAGGGGGAATTTGACCAAGTGTTCCTCACATTAAATGAGCCCTTTGAGACTAGAAAACAATGCAAAAAGACTCAATTCAATTAAATCAGTCTTGAGAAAGTTATGGCCCAAACAGTGAGCAAAGGTCAATTTCTGCTGCTGAAGGTGGCTGATATAAGGCGGTCGATGGGTACCAACAGGCTTGTTACTGACTTAATGGTTCTGCCTGAAAATTGACCCAAAAGGACCTATATGTCCCCATGTTTCATTTGTTTTTAGGGGCATTTGGAAGCTTGAAGAAAGGGGAAAGAGAAGTTAGAGGCAAGGAGGTTGAAGTCCTTGGAGATGGGATCCAAGAATTGTTGGAACCCTACAATAAATGTTAAAAATCAGGTAAAGCTTTTTTCCCTATATATCCACTTATGTATTTTGTTGACTTCAGTTAAAATTAGAGATATTAACGAATTGATTGAAGTTAGGAATTCGGGTTAATCAAAGGGTTTTCTTGATTTGGATTAGATCTTAGCATTTTTGGCATCAGGGGAAGCTAAGTGACTCCTAAATGCTGTAATTATAGTAGGGAATGGATCCCAATTGGGATTTAACCCAAGAATGGGTGTTTAGGAACCTTAAAGGGATGGGTTAGAGACTAATTACCTTCGATGGGAATCCCACTGGGACTGGGGAAGAAAAGCCCTGAAATCTGGATCGGGATTTCTTTCAGCAACATAGGCAGCCGATACAGCGGGTCAATGCTGTAACCACCGGCTGTTTCTTGGGTATCAACCATGTCATGTTGAAAGGCAGGAATTGGGGGCAGTTTTGCCTAAATGACTTACACCACATGACCACTAACTTGTGCACATTGTAAATTGGGGAATTGGCCAATGATAGAATTCACAACCTTACGCTTAGAACATCATTCAGATTGGATTGAACACCAAAACAAGGTGAGGGAATTTGGATGCTAGTTTAGGTTTAATTATGCAATTGATTTACTTACATTGAAATCTATGAATTGCTCCAGAATTGTATGATGTAAATACAGTAGGGCATGCATTCGTGCGGGTAGTTGTGTTATGATATATATTGCATTACGAAAACTATACTTGTTTCTTGTTCTTTTGATATAATGGAATAGAAATTATATGTGGGATTGGGAAATGGCATCCTATAGGATATATAGGGGGTGGTAGCTATGGTTATTGCCTCCAATTCATGCGCCTCCCATGATCATGCCTCATTACATAAGCCTATAACCATGTAGTTGCATTGGATTAGGATTAAACCTTAAAGTGCGACCACCCTAGCAACAGGGGTATTGAGGTTGGCAATCCGTTGTATGTAGTGGTGGTACTAGTGGGCGCCCAAACTGTGGTGGGAAGATTGTGAGGAAACACTGAGTACACTAGTGTACCATTCATGTCATACAAAGATAACGTCATACTTAATGGATTGGCATAGGTTTTTGGGGTGTACATCCAATAGAGCGGCGTACTTGAGGATCTATACTCCTAAAATTGGGGGGATACTGGTCCAATAGAGTGACATACTTGAGGATGGTATCATAACCATGATATGCACTTCAATTATAGACCTTGCATTTAGGCTAGGCAAGTCCTTGACATGAGCCATTCCCTATACCAATGTTGTGCATTTTTATTTTCCAATGAGTGATGATGATAAGTGGATTATGAGGAAGATTAGAGAATGGTGAGAGGATGAGGGAATGAGATGAGATTGTCACATCCCCCCAGCCAATACCCTAACCGCTATATCCGGAGGTGTGATTCCACAAGTCCCATGGTAAAGTCTAGGGAAACCACATAACCACATAATGCACTACCACAATCATGAGCAAGGAATAATCAATGTTTACCTTTATTAATCAATTAAAGGAAATAATCTTGAAATATCATCAAAGAAAACAACTATGAAGTGTAGTGGAAAATAACTCTACAGGTCCAAATTCGGAAGAGTAGATCAAGTAAGTCTAAAGCTATTACAATCGGAATAAACTAAGAACATAGGGAAAACTGTTCTATTCATACAACTCTGTCAACTCTATAAGTATGATCAAATTCGTTAACTCTTGTAAAAAAAAATGGACGCTCCCACTCCAAGATAGGGCTATCTTGGTACGCTTCATAATCACACAAGGAACCTTCACTGTTATCTTCGTAATAGTTAACACCTTGCATAAAGTATTGGTCACTCGCCGTGGCTTCTTAGTCTTGGTTCTCGAAATCATCAGTACCTGCAACAGAATCTAAAACCATATCTCCCAAAGGGTGAGATCAAAAGAACTCAGCAAGTAGTTCAATTCACAATAAACAACTACAAGCAGTTCAAAGCAAACATAATGCAGTGATATGAGACAATGAATACAAGTATGCTTCTAACTCTAAGTATGCTGGTTTCTATAGGCAAACATGCATTAAGATCAAACACCATACTCCTCTGGGTAGGTCTTAAATCACTCTCCCTCATGGCTCTGATGCACGTCTTTTGGGTTCTTTGATGGTAATTGGGTCCTGCATCCTTCTCGGACATTCCATGGTTGGGGTTTAGGTCAATACTATCGCTCACCACCATTGGTCTGAGTATTGGCGCGTGTTAGGGTAAATACCTAGCCCAATGCAAGTCATCTACTGAGTCACATTTAGTCAGAGTTGAATATCTCCCTTCCATGCACTAGACAGTCCGTTTCCGTATGATAACCTCCCTTCCATGTCTATGCAGTCCATTCTGATATCTCCCTCCCTAGAGTCACCATCTACCATGTAAACTCTTAACCCTATTGGTCTTCCACATATGATAAACGGAAGCTCTCATGTCCTCTCACGGGTTGGGTACCGGTCTTGAGCGCCTATAAGCACATGCTTATCATGTGCAACCCTACTAATGAATGACCCCCACAATGTGAATTATGTTCTCTCACGGCTCTTATGCACGTCTTTTGAGAATCCACATTGTTGCCACGGGTCACTCAGTCTCAATTCCCCTTTCGATAGGGTTGGATATGACAGGGTTTTCCTAGCCAATCTCATCTAGACCACATCCTAGGGATGTCAACAAGTAATCAGGGAAAGCGCCAAGGGGCACCATAGGAAAGCGTCCCATACCACCTCCACTGATGTTCAATGACAGAAATGCCAAAAGGGCATTCCCCATTCCCCATTCCCCAATCACAACTTAGGCAATCACATTATATCATGATTTCATAGATATCACAATATAGTCCAACTCACAATCACATCATTCATAATCAATAACAGTATATAAATCATATCATGAGTAGATTACACTGTAATTACAAAAGTAAGACATTATAGAAAGAGTAAAACTACAGTAGCTAACACATGCATATAAGCCCTAACATATCAAAGCATGTATTTGTGCATATTGTTAGTGAACGTACTCACCTTATATCCAACTTTGTAAACTTCGAAAAAGAAATCAGAGAGCAAGTCCAAAATCAGCAAAATAACCCTAAACAAAGATGTTAAGAGTACAAGGAACAAAATCTAATGATCGGAGACGAAATGGAGTTCAAACAGAGACAAGTTGCTGTCAGGCACACCCTTGGTCGATTGGATTGACCAAGGGGATCGACCAAGCATACTGTGTATGGACAGGATCTTCCAACTTTGGTTGGAAACTCATCGAATCACATCGGAACATTCCGAAATTAATAGGAAAATTTTAAAACAACATAGAGAGACATCTATGATGATCTAAACATCAAATAAAGCCTTTGGAATAGAATTCCAATAAATCACCTAATAGGCTTAATCCGCATATTCTCACGGAAAGGCTATAATGAATGGGGATTCTTTCTAAAGGTAAGAGAACAGTAGATCATGCATAGAAAACAACTTAGGAATGGATCTAACATAAGTTAAAATCAAATAACTACAGTAAGAATAAATCATGGTCTCATACTAAATCAAATAACTGAATAACACCATATGGCTTAAGGAAAACATAAAGTGAATCGGGATTCACTCTAAGACTATGAGGATCAGAGATTAGATCATTACAGTAGTGTAAGACCTTCCTCACAGGCTCACAACAGTAGAGAGAGTAGGTCAATGAAGTATAGGATTGAATACTAATGTTTTAGAAGAAGAATCACCAGAGGAACTTCTCTTGGATGCTTGGAATCAACCTTGGACTTGAAGAGGAGGCTTTAGGGTTCTTCCCATGTTCTCCAAAGTAAGAGGCAAAGTGTTTTGGTTTAGTCCAAAGTTACATATAAATAGGATTCCAAAACCTAAAACTTCCAAAAATAAGCAATTCTGTCTTGAGGCTGTCTTGGTCAATCCAACCAAAGGGTTCCCTCCTTGCATATTGCTGAATTTTGGTTCCCAAAAGCCAAAACAACTACTTGGGTCCTCAACCAACTTAAGAAAATGTCTTACCTGACTCCATAGGACCTTCCGAAGTTGTCAACACTGTACTTAAGGTCCATCTTCCAAGTCCTTCTCCATTTAGACTACATCTTCTTCCAAAATCACACTAGGTTTCCAAATGGGATCTTCACTATCAATCTCCATTGGTTCTAGTTCAGAGCATTCAACAGAGAGGGTCCACAACTGTCTTCTACCTTGACTTTGGGTCTTCGGACCTACAACACAGATTTCCAGATTAAGGTTGGTGCGGGATTTCACAGAGATGACATATGATACGAGCAAATCGAGAGACCTTTGATCCCGGTCGTGGTATGAAGTGTGGTCCTTACTGTAAACCCCATGTTGTGCATTTCCTTTTTAGTGAATTGAGTGTGGCCCTCCCATAGAAAATTGTTATTTACTTGAAAGCATGATGCTGTAGTTAAAGACTTGCATAACGATACATGTTTATGTATGGTATATAGAATTGCATCATATGTATAATCGATGTGATTGTGTTCCCCTCACGAGTTTGGTGGAACTCATCCCTCAAGAAATCCTTCTTTTAGATGATGTTTCAGGACGTGAGCTAGTGCTAGTATAGGAGATGCCTCACCTGCAAAGGCGGGAATTGTGGAGTCTGAGCAACCTTTTGTGCCTCTACATGGCGCATTATGTTGCTGCTATACTTGTTTTTATGACTCACATTTATCTTTGGGGTGGGACATGCTCTTGTTATGTGTTGACATATTCATTTACTTTGGATACACTTCATTAGATACTTCACATGGATAATTGTACGGATAAGGAGCATTGTTATCATTCCCACATTGATAAAGTATAGAGCTAACAACATTAGAATTTGTTATTCTTTCACTTCATGGCATGATATTATAAATGATGCTCGATTATGGTATTGTATCTGATGGTCTGACAGGGGATCCGTATTGTGGGACTCTAGGTTACTTGGGTAGACCCAGCACACCCGGAGGGGTGACACTAATGTAGGATTTGTGATTAGTTATGCATGCTAATGAAATTATATCAAATTAATAAGGTTAAGTATGCTTATAAACTAATTATATGATGGATTTTTAACTCACTAAAGGCTTGGGAATTTAAGATCCCAAAATCTGGATTTAATTCTGGAGAGCAAAATGCAAGCTAGTCGATTGGCCGGTTAGTTGCCAGTCTACCTGCTGGCCTCCCAGTCAATCAACCGACGCTATCCGAAGGAGGAATTGAGGTCTTAAACAGTGGGGAAAGCCTAAGCACGTGTACTAACACTTGAATACCATTTTAGGGATTGACACAATGAGTTGGGGAATATTTCAGGGGTTTGAATTCAAATCAAGCAAGTTCCTTCCTGCGTCCAGGTGAGGGGAATCAAATCCTAGATCATAGGATATTGTTCCCCTTTCTTATTATGATGATTCACATGTGAATTTAGCCGATTGTGCACCTTAATATTTGTTGACATGTTATGCATTCATTGGGGTTTAAAGCATGGGGTTGAAATTGAGAACTATGTTATATTCTTAAGACTTGTATTTCATTTTTACATTGATTCAGGTTTAGCAGATGGGATACTAATTCGGCATGTGAATACGTTAATTTCTGTAAAGATGAATGGCATATGTGAAGTATGATTATGGGGATGTGTTGGCATTGGTCTTAACATACACATTATCTGTACATAATATAATGCTTACATGCATCATGTAGAATGCATGGTTAGGAAATTCTAGAAAGTGCAACCTCCCTACCAGTAGGGGCATTGAGGGTTGGGCAAGCTGCGGTGTGGATTTCTCTTTCTGCTATAAAGTCTGTTCTCTTATGAGTTATACGAGCAAAGGAAAAGCACTGAGTGACAAGTGACATCAAATGTTGAGTCCTGTTTTACTTGTGGGGTTCACAAAGCAAGGGTCGAATCTGTGAGGTACCACAAGGTAACACTAGCCTACCGATCGTGGCATACCAAGGGGCTTTCTAAATCAAGGGCCGAATCACTGAGGGGGTTCCAAGGTATGTCAATAGGGTTGTAGGGTGCTAATCTAAAGTAAGGGCCGAACCTGTGCATGTTAGTGGCCTCTAGCCTTGAGTGGCACAAAGAGGAGCTGCCTTATGCATGGCTAGGTAATTCCCATCTCACGCCCTTCCCAACAGGGGTAAAGGTGTTGGGAACCCACGGTGGGTATTAAGGAGAGAGCACTTGCCTTGTTGATTGTGGTTTGAAAGCAGGGGCCAAGTTTGTGAGGGCTGCAAGTCAACAATAATACCCCATTCATTGAACCGTGGCATTGTATACTACCAAAGCAAGGGGTGAATTTGTGAGGTGCATTTGGCAGTTCAATAGGGCTGTCGGGGATAGTTCTATGGGGTTGGCTCAAGTTTTATTTGTGTGGCACTGTAGCTAGAAGACTTGCACCTTGTATGGCATGTAGATTTTGAGTAAGCATTCGTTATTTGTTGTGTGTTTCTCCTTATGAGTTCGGTGGAATTCACCCCGTGAGATTCTTCTTTTTAGATGTTGGGAGAGGTACAGAGTTTCCTATGGAGTAGGAGGTACCTACTTGTAAAGGGGCTGGTGGTATGGAGACCACTAAGCCGTTAGACGCCGGACATGATGCCCTGTATGTGTGCTACTCATTCTCGTACGTAATACACTTGGATACGTAGAATGGTACATATACTAGTGGGATGAGATAGGAGTCTTATTTATTCTGGAATTCGGTATATGTAAATAAATAATGATGTGAAAACTAGGAATAAAATGTTGACCAGTAGTTTCTTTTAGTGAAATAATTATCGTGAGTTTGTAATTAACTTTGGACTTCTTTTAAATATCTCATTATTATATTATATTCCTCATGTCATTGCCTATGATTCACACCATGAGTAGATGTATGGTTATTGTACTACATCATTGATCCGGGAAGGGATGTCAGTGTCGGTCAACATTGGTTCATGAATGGAGCCCCAGACCTATCAGGGTGGGTGTGAAATTTTGATTCCAGCGAACTCGTGGACTGCATCTGAATTCCAAGGTGGGGCAGGTGTGGGATTGAAAGGAAGTGGATGCTTATAGGAGGGATGAGTTACAAGCGAGATTGTGTATTGAAGAAGGCAAAGATGAGCTGATGAAGAATAGAACCTGTACCTGAACTTATCGGAGAATGAAAAAACCTTCACCTTGACCTATTTCAGAATGAAGGTGGAGAGGCCGAAAGAAAGAAGAAGAAACTCTTGAAGCTAAGGTAGAGCTTGAACCAGAACAAGATGAGATGGAAGGTTTGTATACTCATATGGTCGGTCCCAAGGTTGTGGGAAACTCTCATTTCAAAACCTATAGCAAGGATGTCTTGAGTCTACTTATAAAACCCTAGTGATGTGAACACAAAATTGCTTTCCTTGGCCGAAACACTAAGTGGGGCCCACAAGATGCCCCTAAAAAGCCTCCTTAGGCTGGCTGAACCCTCTAGGAGAGGTATTTTGGGCATTTTCAGACCTATTTGGTTGCTGAATTTAATTCCAGTTTAATTACAGAGTCGTGTTTGGTTAGGAAGTTTGTTTTGAGTTGGTAGTTGATTTAGAAGTTGAGTCCTTAGTCCCTTGAAACTCTTTGGAGTTTTAGTTAAATATGAATTTAGTTGTGCTTATTATAGTTTTAAGTTATTTAAACTTTTATTTTAGCATGTGTCCCTTAGATGTTTAATTTTATTTCAATGGTTGAGATTATGTGGTGGGATCTTAATCTATATTGGATTTCGCTTAGAGTTAGTCTTTTAGTAGGCTATAATAAGAGCCTAATCTTTCTTTGCAAGTTAGGTCTGATTATTGGATGAAAATTTATTGAGTTGGACAGGGGTTCCTGTTGAGGGGGCCTCGGCGGATTTAAGTGAAGTTCTTCATCAATATTCAGCACATTCAGAATTTCCAGCAAGTGTTCTTCAAGCATCTCTCTGCAGCCTTCAATAATTCCAGCAGTCGTTACAACCACAGCAGCCTTCATCAAGTAAGTACAAGAGCCCCACCCCCATCCTCACCTCCCAACCCTAGGTAGCCCCTCCTCTACCCTTCCCCCTTGCTGCCGCGACCTGGTAGCAGCCTCCCCACCCCCTGTAGACATTCCAGCCACCTCCCCTCATCCATACGACACCCTAATTCTTCCCCAGCCCCTCCCCTCCCTTCTCCAACCCTCTCAGTCCCTCTCTCTCTTTCTTCTTCCTTGTGACAGCAGTGGCATCGCTACCCTGTTAGGTCACTAATCCCCACCCCCTTGCCTCCCCTTTTCCTCCAAACTGGATCACATGTCACCCCTCATCCCATCCCTACCCCTAATTCCATCTAAAACCTAAAACCCTTACACTTCAAGTAAATTCTGCACCTCATCTTCTTCACTAAAAGTTCTGCAATTCATCTTCAATCTCTAGACCTAAACCCTCACCCACACTCTACAACCATTAGAACTAAATTGGAAATTACAAAAACAGCAACAACAGTCTCATTCGCCCACTTAATCGAAACCAATATCCTAGTTTCCAAAGCCTCTTGTTAATTTCCAGATCTGAAACTATTTGACAGCAAGGTTCTAAGTCTAAAATGCAGTCCCTTACCCCAAGCTTGGCCCAACCCCTTTAGGCCTTGACCTAAACCTTGTGAGCCCCAAGACTAGTCCAAAAGACTTCATTTAATCAGTCTTATTTGCTGGAAGATTCTGGGCAGCCCTTAGTTGTAGGGAAAATCCAGAGACTCCCTAACCCTAAAACTGGGTTTCCGTCAATTAGATTTGTTAGATTTGGTATCCTGTGAAGCTCAATGAACAAGAGAGTTCTTTCACAGTGAGATCCAGTCTTATTTTGGAAGTTCTGAATGTATTTAGGACACAAGATACTGAAGGGTAGTTTTGGGAATATGAAATAATAAGCAATGACTGAACTACAGGAGTAACAGATGGACTAATGTGTAATTTAAGCATAAAGCTAGGGGAGGTCAGTGATAAACACAATGTCGTTGATTTAACCGATGTAACAAGGGGCATATGCTATTTACCACCTTTATTTTTATTCTTTTTTGTATTTTTATTTTTATTTTTCATTAGTATTACATATGTGAGCAATGAAGGCCTCTTACTATCCTGCAGCTACTGCTTGCATATACAAGGAAGACATGCTATGAAGGTCCAGAAGTTGATCAAATGTTAGCAGAGAAAGATGCTAAGTCTCTTTTTTATGCTGGAGAGAAGGAACGGGGAATAGATAAAAAGCCCTTCATCCAAATTTTCACTGAACGCCCTAGACCACAGTTGGCTGCTACTAATCTGATTTACCATAGGATGTATGGGAACTCCCTGAAACAGGTAAATATCCTTAAGCGTAGCAGTTTGAAGTACTTATTTTGAGAATTAAACTGGTTTAGTCTACTGCAGGCAATAAAGAAGGAAACATCTGGAAAATTTCAGTCTGCTCTTTTGACAATCATACGATGTGCGGAGAATCCTTCCAAATACTTCGCAAAGGTATCTTGCCCAGTTTTCCTTCGTGCAAAACTTTTATTGATAAATGATATATGAGTTTCATTTGTAGACGGTTAAAATGCTTCAAACGATTCCAGGGAATTTTTTTCCTACTCTTGAACATTTGTTGAATTTTGTTTATTTATCCTTTTATATGGTTGTTAGTCAGCCAATATGAGAATGCTCTTATGCCATGATACTTTTCAGTTATTGTACAAGGCGATGAAAGGCCTTGGAACAGATGAAAAAACACTAACGAGGATAGTTGTTAGAAGGGCTGAAATTGACATGCAGTCTATAAAGGTAGAGTACCAGAAGAAACGTGGAAAGACTTTGTTCGATGCAATTCACTCTGACACTTCAGGTCATTATAGGACCTTTCTTCTCTCTCTTTTGGGTCCTGACCAGTAGCTACTGATCATAAATAGGTGGGTAGTGTAAATATCATATATAGTGAGCTCAAATTGCTAGAGATGCTTGGTCTGAGCGATCTCCTCATAATTTGTGTATTCCTTGGCTCAACATCGCTGTTCATAACTGTAAAGGATGGTGAAACTACACAAATTTCTGTTGTGACTCGAGACATTTTGAGAGTTGATTGAATTGATCGATCACATATGTAATTGTGGGTGGGCTTCTACTTTTGGGGCTATGGTACTTGAATTTGCCATGTTCTTGATGATAATTGGGAATCTCAATGTTGTTTCATAATGTCCAATCGAGTTGATGGTGCTGGCAATGCTCCTTGTTCTTGGTTTGGTATTCTATATGATCTTTTAGGAGATTTTTTGACAAACAAGGTATTGTAAGTGAATAAAATTAATCAATTAATCCCAATGTGTTTTGTTACTTTTGTAGTCTATTAAAGACAAATGCAAGAACCTTATTTTGATGGAGGCTTACAGTACTAGATAAATCCGGTCAGCTGTGTTTTTTTTGTTTTTTTATTTTTTATTTAAGTTTGTGTTTTTTTTTCCTTTTTCGTGTCACATCCACCCAGCCGGTACCCTATCTGGCATATCCGAGTGTGTGATCCACAACCCCGAAGATCAAGTATCGAGGAAATCATCCTCCCACATAGGCAATAACATAATCATGAACAGATATAATCAATGTGTAAATGTTATAAATAAAATATCCAAATAAAGAAATGAATGACAATATAATCAGAGTGCGGAAAAAATGATACCAGATGTAAACATAAAAAAGGAGTAGAGTGAGGCAGAATCTCACTCCACAGTTATAGCGGAAATGTAGCACGTAAGTCTAAAAAGATATATAAATGTTCTTAAAGGAAAAATAAACAAATGGAAATCAACTAAACTAATAGTCTTCTACTCTATAGATAACGTCTTCATAAGTATAGACTTCATCAATCCAACTCAGACGTTCCCACTCCACATTAGGTCTAATCATAGTACGCAAACGTAATCATTTGTGGGATCATCAATGTGATTTTTATTGTTGCCAGTGTAAAACCCAGCCCTAACCTTGACCCGGAAACCTTGTTATTTGTAGGTCCGATGACCCGAAGTAAAGTAAGAAGTCAGCTTTGGGCCATCCCAGTGGTGGACTTGGTGTCTGGCTTTGAATCCATGAAAGTTGATGATGAAGTTCTATTTATGGAAACTGAATCTTGATGAAGATCGGATTAGTTGATGGACTTGGAGTGCTCTCTATCTTGGTTTGAAGGCATTTCTACCTATTAGGTAAGTCACTTGACTTGTGTGCAAAACCCCTTTAGGATTGGATTTGATCTGGGCCTTCAATTCCCTGTGTTTTGGTTTCTTTGTCGGCATTGGTCGACTAGGCCAGTCGACCAATCCACTCGACCAATGAGTGCTGTCTTTGGCAATTAGGTTTTTCTTGCTCTATTTAAGTCCAATCTCGAGTCCACTTCGTATTTGCTGCCTCCAAACTCCTTGGAACGAACCAAAGACCTCTGCAAGTCATCTCCCTTGCATCCTTGGTGATTTTCTTGACGGATCTTCGTCGAAACTCTTCCTTTTGCATCAAAAGGTATGTCTACACTCTCTTCTTCTCCTCCATCTTTGTTTTTCTTTCCTTTTTGAGTTGAGACAGTTGAAGAGATGCTGCATTCTCTGTTGCAAACATCTCTGGACTTGTTCTCATGATCATCCTAAGGATTAGAGGCTAGAACAATGATCTTAACCATGATCAGTGCAAGCTTTTGAGGGAATCATGATCAAACCATGATCTAATCTTGTTAAACTTCGATTTGAATTCCGATCTCCTTGGATCTTCTATTTTGATCATGTGAGTAGTTAATTACTATGTTTTCTTTTCATGATCCATGATCTATTAATCTCTAGTTGTTCTCTTCTACCATACTATGTGTTCTTCATGAATCATGGTAGTTACATATATGGTAGGTTTTATTTCCTTATTTAGATTTATGCTTTTAATCCTAATTCCTTGAAGATCTAAGTATGCTTTTCATGATACCTTTACCTGAAGCAATGATCTATCCCTCCTATTGTTCTTGTCTTTGATTTCTATTTCGAATTCATCAAAATCCATGGTTGATCTAATTATGGTAACTTTTTGTTTCCTAATTTGGATCTTGATGTCTTGTTTGAATTAATGTTTTGAGGTCCCCTATATGTTAGAATACTACTGATGTAGTTTACCCCTTGATTAGTACCCTTTTGAACCACCAAATTCGGATTTCATATCTTAAAACTCTGTTTTTTTTAGGCTATCTTTATCGCATTGGTCGACTAGACCGTCGACCAATCCACTCGACCAATGAGTTCAAGCAACTCCGGAATTGGTCCGTGTTGGATGTTTTGGTATCTTTTCTGTTAGGGATCTTTCCTAATATGTTGTATATACTTGTTTAGGACCTTCTTCTCAAGTTTGCCAAGATCTTACTTGACTTCTTAGGATTCCTTTGCGAGTTATAAAAGGTAAGGATGGTTATTTCCTTAATTACATAGATAGCATGAATCTAGTTTCTATATTTGAATATCATTGATATGTTTCCTAAATTAGATTCCTACAATGATATACTACTGTTACATAACCTTGATTACAGTAGCATTGCTTAAATCGATTCATGTATGATTTACTTACCAATTATATGCAAGTGATTGTAATTATTGATTTCTTTCCATATATGAAGTTACCATATATGTGATGATATGAATTGATGCATGTGTATGCTTAAGTATGGTTTGGAAAGGAGAGGTGTCCTTTTGACACTTCTGTCCTTGGACTACTACGGGAATATTATGGGATGTTTCCGGAGATGCCCTCTGGACACCTTCCTAAACTGTTGGATGACATATCTAGGATTGTCTAGTAGTGTTTGGCTAGGATGTCCTGTTATGTCGACCCTAATCGGAGGGGTATTGAGACCGAACGACCCGTGGTAGCAATGGGGATTCATGGGCGCTCAAGACCGGTAACCAACCCGTGAGAGGACAGGAATCACATTGTGGGGGCCATTTATTGGTAGGGTTGCATATGGTTAGACTTGGGCTCACGGGCGCTTAAGACCGGTAACCAACCCGTGAGAGGACGTGAGAGCTTCCCGTTTACCATATGTGGATGATCAATAGGGTTGATGAGTCCGTAGTCGGGGACTATGAGGACTCTAGTGTGAAGGATACCGGAAAGGATCGTCGGGGACGAGGAATGGACGTATCTGGATCGACTTGATGTAACTAAGTAGAAGACTTGCATTTGGCTAGGTTTTACCCCGACATGCGCCGGTACTTATGCCAAATGGTTGTGAGAGAGTGTGTTGACTTAACCCCCTGCCATGGTTTGTCCCGAGGGATGAAGGACCCATTACCAATCGGCTGCTCAAGACCGGTGAAATGATCCGTGAGAGAATCCAAGATATCTTAAATGGTTGAGGATGTGAGCGGACCTTCCTAAAGAAGTACGGTGCTATGACTTAAAGCATGTCCGCCAATAGAGACCAGCATACATAGAGTTAGATTCATTCATTCATTGCTTGTCTCATATCATATTGCATTTATGGTTGTTCTGAAATCATGCCATTTATGATATTATGGATTTAATCGCCTTTACCGAGTTTCTTTGAAACTCATTCCTTTATTGTACAATGTTTGTTAGACTATCCTGCAGTCTTGAATACTATGACGGTCCCTATGAAGAAGCGCAAGGCGAGGAGGCATATCTCCGGGAAGGTGATTGCGGTTACCACAATTACGGTGAAGATCCCGCGAGTGGTTATGCTCCGTACGATGCTTAGTCCGACCATTGAGTGGAAGCGTCCTTGTGCCATTTATGAGATTTACACTTATAAGGATGTTGTCTATAAAGTGGAGAACAATTTAGTTACCCAATGTACTTGCTCTTGGGATTAGATTTTGTCTAGTTTATTATCTTTTAGAGCTACTTTTCCGCTGGTTGTAAAGTGGGATTTTTGCCTCACTTTACTTATCTGTTTGATACTCTGATTATATCTATCATTCTGATTTATTTATGATTCATTCTTTCCTTATTGGATTTATGGTTTATCTTCAGCACTTTTATTATGATTGTTCATGATTATGTTATTGTGAATGTGGGAGGCTGATCACTCGATACCTGATCTTCGGGCTGTGGATCACACTCTCGGGTATGCCAGATAGGGTACCGGCTAGGAGGACATGACATGATTGGTATCGAGTCCAAGGTTCGAGGAGATCCTAACCACAAAAGACAATAACTGAACATTCCTGAGTCATGGATCTGAAATGACTCTTCTACTCTTAGAAGTGAATAATAGAACACTGAATTAGAAACTTAACCTTAGAGGCATAACAAAACATTTCAGAATAACATACCATAATTATACTTGGACAAATGTCACTAATGCAAGGAAAAGAAAGGTGCATAATATACAATAATTAAGTGAAACAAAATGAACATCATTAATTTCAAAAGTTTTTACAATGATTACATCTGAAATGCATAAATGGAAATCCTAGGGTACAGTCTATCTAGGTGATCTTCTCCGATCTCTCGTATGCTCCGAACTCCTCCGCTAGCTGAGTCACCCGATGCTCTATCCTATCCGTCGTGACTCCATCCTCTCGTACATCTGCTCCTGTCCGACCTCCATCCTCTCTAGCATGGAAGTCATCGATCTCATCTGTGCTCCAAGATCCGAAGTCTCCGGAACCGCATGTGAAGGGCCACCGCCTCGAAGTGTGATGAAGGAAACTCGTGATGCACGAGGCTCGGCCCTCGTGCATATCTGCATCATCTCCGGCCTGATCATCACTATCGGGACCGATATCCTCTCCTCCATCCTCCGACCCCCGATCCTCATCCTCCGATTCCTCATCATCCTCACCCTCCGGACCGGGAGATCTCTCCGATCGCTGTAGTCTCATCGACGAATGGTCCGAGTCCCAATAGAGTATCCCGTGAACCGGTGTCCACCGGTGTATCCTCGAAGCTCACCCCGAAATGCCCGAAGATCAAAGTCGGTAGCCTCCCATAGCAAAGGTTCCGCATACTAGGCCGCAGAACTAAGTCCAGCATGACCTGCTAAATGATGTAGGAGAGATCGATCTCGAAGCCCATGTAGATGCGGTAGATGACTAAGGCCTCCATCACCGTGACCCGATGGTGATGTCCGGCTTTCGGCATGATGTTTCGGCCGACTATGCGACCGATAATCCGTGCAGAGTCCGTCATCCGTCCGCTGGTCCACGGAGTGAAGCATCGACGGCTATCCCATAGCGTAGAGCATATCTCGCGTAGCTCGTACGGCATCGGATGGGCTGTCCAAATCTGCTCCTGCAGGTATCCACACACACCGCTTGTGGATAGTAAGGAACCCGCAAGATCTCAGCCGGTGTCCGAGTAGAGAAGCGAATCCGAGTCCGGAAGACCACGCTCCCGAGGACAAGTCTAAGTGGATGTCCTTGGCCTCGAGCCTCCTCTGTGTAGGTAAGGTTCGTTGAAGAACAACCTCACTAGTTCCGGGTATGCCGGCGGATCCTCGGTGAAGAGATGAGTCCACCGCAATGTGTCGAATCTCTGCCGGATCCTAAAGGCTACGAGCTGGCGTAAGTGAAGTAGACGTCCCATCTCGATATTGCAAGAATCGAAGTAGGCCTCGTACGAGAACTCGGCCCGAGGTGTGTCAAACATGTCCGGTCTCCTAACCTCCTGTCTAGGCTCGAAGGAACCCGACCTCGCCCCTAAGAGCACCTACAATGCGACCATGACCTCTACCTCGTCCTCGCCCTCCCCTTTGCATAGTGTATCTGTGAAAGAGACAAGAGACAATTCCAGTTAGTGCCACCTTAAGATTTGAGCCAAAAGGGTATTTTCGTAATTTTTCGGAAAATTTCAAATTTGGGGGAAATTTGATTTGAACATACTAGCATGTGCGCAATACTTGGAATTTCATGTCTATGAAGTCTGTTTGATGAAAATCGATCGAAAACTTGGATTAAAGCAAAAAATTCAGCAAGAAAGAAATTTGGGGATTTTGCAATTTAGGTCAAAATTGGATTTTTGAAAAGTTGAAATTGGTTTAATCAAATTGTATGGACCTATCTACAATGTCATCTTGAGCATGTAGCATTTGATCTCGTGCGAAAATTTCAAGCGGTTTGAGAGAAAACAAGATTTTTCTAAAGATATCGATTTCGGTATAAAAACATTGCGAGATGAACACCAATATGTTAAAACTTGTTGTCTATGCATGGCATTGTGTTTAAAACCTAGGGAATATGTTTCTAAGCATTCCTAAGCATGATTTCTAGCATTGGATACAAGCAAAGCATGGTTTTGTTTGAAATGCAAGCATGAGAAGATGAAAATGGAAGAAAGAATGAGAGATTTACCTTGTTTGTGAAGATTGTGGGTTGTTGTGTTGTTGTTGAAGCACCAAATCACCTCAAGAACACTTGTGAGGACTCTTGGAGACTTTCCCTAGAGCTCTCTCACCTTTGGAAGAAGTTAGAATGAGGTTGGAATGTGAAAATGAGGCTTATAATGCGAATTTTCGCATTCACATGGTCGCATTGGTCGATCGGGTCGGTCGACCAATCACTCGACCAATGGTCACAGAGACCTCATTTGCTGTTGAATTTTTGGAAAATGTGATTTTTGCCTTATGGATTATTGTTTGATGACTATATGGATATATTTGAGCATGATTTAAGTTTTAAAATCATTTGGACTTGTGGTTTATGTTGAAACTTCGAAATTCGGTATTTTGATGTTCTCGGTTTTGCAGAATGGTTACTCTGAGAAGTGGGCGTGGTGAATCCAGTGGTCAAGGAGGTGGTGAAATACCTTATGGTGGTGGTGAGATACCTCATGGTGGTGGGGAGATATCTCATGGAGGTGGTGAGATACCTAATGTTGATCAGGGTACCCATGAGATACCTTGTGCCCCGAATGTTGGAAGTTTCCGAGATATTGCCAATATTATGGGCAATATGATGCAGCAGCAAGCAGCTCAGTTCAACTAGATGTTGGTGGGTTTCATGACTCTGCATAATGAGACCGGGGCTGGTGCTAATGTGAATCCTCATGCCGCTGATCCTGAATGCGGGAGGTTTAGTTGGAACTCCTCATACTACTTTGATGGAGAGTTTTACGAAAATGCAAGTACCCACTTTCACCGGAGTTACCAAGGACCCCTTGTTTCCTAACAAGTGGCTTCATGAGTTGGAGAAGGCTTTCCGACATCTGCAATGCTCGGAAGCTCGGAAGATTCTGTTCTTTGAGCAGAAGTTACAACAAGAAGCTGATGCATGGTGGATCTCCACTCGGCCTGTTTTGGAAGGTTTGCATGCAGGAGTTGTAACTTGGGAGTTGTTTAAAGAGGCTTTTTGTATGAACTACTTTCCCGAGGCGGTGAAAGATGCGAAGGAAGTTGAGTTCATGGTTCTTACTCAAGGATCTCTATCGTGTTGGAGTACCAACGAAGTTTGAGGAGCTTCATTTCTTTGCTCCAGATTCTCGAAGGATGACCTCGCGAAAGCAAAGAAGTTCTTCAAAGGACTGCGCCTGCCATTAAAGCTTACCTCACGAGTCCGGCCTATAGTGAGCTATGCTCAAGTGGTGCAGAAGTCGAAGAAGTTGGAAGAAACGAGAGAAGGAAAGTGCTCGTGTGCAAAAGCCCCTGTCGGTCAAGGAATTCTGGTTTGGTGGATCGTAATGACCGTCGTTTTGTGAGACCTACACCCTACCCCACTCCTACCTTTCAAGCTAAGAGTGTAGGTCAGAACACGGGTTTTCAGCAGCCCGGCCAGTTTAGACAGTATGGCGGAAACCGACCACCAGCAAGTGCAAGTGCAAGTGCAAGTGCAAGGCCTTTTGTTCGGAAGCCCTCTGTTGCAGCCACCCTGTTGGATCCAAGCAATCCTGTTTGCTTCTCTGCAAGCAAGCTGGTCATTTTGCTCGTGCCTGTCCCGGCGGCACGCCTTGACAGCTCTGCCCGGTGGTGAAGAGTGCTCCTGCTCCTCCCTCCGGTAGAGTTTTCGGTATTTCAGTCTTGAGCAGGATCCAAGCCATGAAGTGATTACAGGTACATTGTTAGTTGCTTCTATTTCTGCATTTGTCTTATTTGATACGGGTGCATCTCATTCGTTCATGTCATCTCGCATTCATCAAGAAGACTAACCTAATCCCCGAGAAGTTGTCTAGTTGTTTATTGATTAGTACACCTACTGGTCTGTTGTGAAACTAGATAAGGGGTTATCTAAATGTCCTGTGTTGATTGGTGAGAAGAACTTGGAAGCCAATTTTGTAATTCTTGACATGAAGGACTTTGATATTATTTTGGGAATCGATTGGTTGACAGCCCACAAAGCTGTGTTCCTTTGTTCCTCAAAGAAGATTCAGTTCCATATTTGTGGAAGTCCGGTCTTAGAATTTCGGGGTGAAAAGAGAAGGGTTTGTAAGAAGGTGTCTTGTCCGCACCGATGCAAGTCTATGCCCTAGTGGATGATGCTTCATCCGAAGGCAAGGGTAAAGTGGAGAAAAGAGTCGATGAAGTCAAAGTTGTCTGCGACTTTGTTGATGTCTTCCCGATGATCTATCGGGAGTGCCTCCGAGACAGGGATGTCGAGTTTTCTATTGATCTCGTCCACGGTGCCGCTCCGGTATCTAAAGCTCCGTATAGGATGGCTCCTACCGAGTTGAAAGAGTTGCAAAATCAGTTGAATGAGCTCATTGATAGAGGTTTCGTACAGCCTAGTGTGTCACCTTGGGGAGCTCCGGTCTTGTTTGTCAAGAAGAAAGATGGTAGTATGCGCTTATGCATCGACTACCGTGAGTTGAATAAGCTGACTATCAAGAATAGATATCCGCTGCCCGAATTGATGATCTCTTCGATCGGTTGAAGGGTGCAGATTGTGTTCTCAAAGATTGACTTAAGGTCCGGATATCACCAATTGAAAGTGAAGTCTAGTGATATCTTCAAGACAGCTTTCCGAACGCGGTATGGTCACTACGAGTTTAGAGTCATGCCCTTCGGATTGACCAATGCTCCTGCGGTGTTCATGGACCTCATGAACCGAGTATTTCACGATGTGCTTGATAAATTTGTGATTGTTTTCATTGATGACATCTTGATCTATTCGAAGAGCGAAGAAGAGCATGCGAGTCATCTAAGTTTCACTTTGCAAAGGTTGCGAGAAAAGAAGTTGTTCGCTAAGTTTAGCAAGTGTGATTTACGGCTTAAGAGAGTGGTATTCCTTGGTCATGTAGTTTCAGCCGAAGGTATTCGTGTCGATCCTGAAAAGGTTCAAGCTGTGGCTGATTGGGAAAGACCGAAGTCAGTAACGGAAATAAGAAGTTTTCTTGGATTGGCGGGTTACTACCGAAGGTTTATTGAGAACTTTTCTCGGTTGGCTGCTCCTATGACTAAGTTGACTAGGAAAGAAGAAAAGTTTGTTTGGTCCGACGCTTTGTGAGAAGAATTTCCAAGAGTTGAAAGATAGATTGACAAGTGCCCCGGTTTTGACTATACCCGATAGTTCCGGTGGTATGACGATTTATACCGATGCGTCAAAGATTGGTTTGGGTTGCGTATCGATGCAACATGGCAAGGTCGTAGCCTATGCTTCTCGGCAATTGAAAGATTATGAGCGGAATTACCCCACTCACGATCTAGAACTTGCCGCCGTTGTCTTTGCTTTGAAGATTTGGAGACATTACCTTTACGGTGAGAAGATTGCCATTTTCACGGATCATAAGAGTTTGAAATACTTCTTTACCCAAAAGGAGTTGAACATGAGACAAAGGAGATGGTTGGAACTAGTCTTCGATTATGATTGTGATATTCGGTATCACCCCTGGGAAAGCAAACGTTGTTGCTTGATGCTCTTAGTAGGAAGAACCAGAAGAAGACTTTGGATTTGAATGCTTTGAGTTTACCATTGTGGTCTTCTATTGAGAGTTTTGATTTGGAAATCATCCCTGAGAATTCTGATTTTATTCTTTCTGCCATGACGGCAAGATCTGGTCTTAGAGATAAGATTGTTGCTCTGCAGAGTTCTGATCAGGAGCTTTTGATCAAAGTGGAGAAGATTTCTTCGAATCTTGAGTCGGACCCCGACTTTGGTATATCCATGGATGGTGCTTTGTTGTTTAGAGGAAGACTGTGTGTGCCTGCAAATGAAGAAATTAAGAAAGAAATATTGAAGGAAGCACACCAGTCAGTCTTTACTATACACCCGGGAAGCACCAAGATGTACACGGACTTGAAGGAACATTTTTGGTGGATTGGTCTGAAGGCTGATGTTGATGATTTTGTTGCCAAGTGTGAGACTTGCCAACGTGTGAAAGCTGTTCGACAACCTCCATCTGGATTACTTCAACCTCTTCCTATTCCTAGTTGGAAGTGGGAGGATATCTCTATGGACTTTGTGACTAGCTTGCCTCGGACAAGTAAAGGCAATGACACTGTGTGGGTGATTGTTGATAGGTTGACCAAATCAGTCCACTTCCTTCCTATGAAGATCACTCATACTCTGGATAAGCTAGCAAGGCTTTATGTGGATAATGTGGTTCGTCTGCATGGTGTGCCATTGAGTATTGTTTCGGATCGTGATCCTAGGTTCACCTCAAGGTTTTGGAATAGTTTGCGGAAGGCCTTGGGAACCCAATTGAACTTGAGTACAGCTCATCATCCACGGTCGATGGACAATCCGAGCGGACAATTCGGACATTGGAAGACATGCTCGGATCTTGTGTGGTGGATATGGGTGGTAATTGGGATGAACACCTAGCTTTGGTTGAGTTTGCCTATAACAACAATTATCAAGCAACAATAGGCATGGCTCCATTCAAGGCTTTGTATGGTAGTACTTGTAGGACACCTTTGTCTTGAATCGAGACAAGTGAAAGAAAAGTCTTAGGTCCTGAAATGATTGAAGCTACGAGTGCTATGGTAGATATGATAAGAGAAAGGATTAAGTCCGCTTGGTCAAGACAGAAATCTTATCTTGATAAGAGAAGGACCGATTTGGAATTTCAAGTTGGAGAGAAAGTATTTCTGAAAGTTTCACCAATGAAGGGTGTGATGAGATTCAATGTTAAGGGAAAGCTTAGCCCTCGTTACATTGGACCTTTCGAGATTTTGGAAAAGGTTGGACCTGTTGCGTATCGATTAGCATTACCTCCGCCTCTTGCTGGTGTTCACAATGTGTTTCATATTTCGATGCTCCGAAAATACATAGAGAATCCGGAACACATTTTGCAGCAAGCACACGAAGGACTTAGTGCTGATTTGACCTACGATGAAGAACCGGCCGAAATCTTGGATAGGAAGGACAAGCAGCTGCGGAATCGCACCATCCCTTTGGTGAAGATTCGGTGGAAGAACCATACCCCTGAAGAAGCTTCTTGGGAGAAGGAAGAAGACATGAAGGAGAAGTTTCCTTACCTCTTTGGAAGCACAGGTACGCTTTCAATTTCGAGGACGAAATTTCTTTAAGGGGGGAGAATGTAAAACCCAGCCCTAACCTTGACCCGGAAACCTTGTTATTTGTAGGTCCGATGACCCGAAGTAAAGTAAGAAGTCAGCTTTGGGCCATCCCGGTGGTGGACTTGGTGTCTGGCTTTGAATCCATGAAAGTTGATGATGAAGTTCTATTTATGGAAACTGAATCTTGATGAAGATCGGATTAGTTGATGGACTTGGAGTGCTTTCTATCTTGGTTTGAAGGCATTTCTACCTATTAGGTAAGTCACTTGACTTGTGTGCAAAACCCCTTTAGGATTGGATTTGATCTGGGCCTTCAATTCCCTGTTTTGGTTTTTGCTGTCAGCATTGGTCGATTGGGCAGTCGACCAATCCACTCGACCAATGAGTCTTGTCTTTGGCAATTAGGTTTTTCTTGCTCTATTTAAGTCCAATCTCGAGTCCACTTCGTATTTGCTGCCTCCAAACTCCTTGGAACGAACCAAAGACCTCTGCAAGTCATCTCCCTTGCATCCTTGGTGATTTTCTTGACGGATCTTCGTCGAAACTCTTCCTTTTGCATCAAAAGGTATGTCTACACTCTCTTCTTCTCCTCCATCTTTGTTTTTCTTTCCTTTCTGAGTTGAGACAGTTGAAGAGATGATGCATTCTCTGTTGCAAGCATCTCTGGACTTGTTCTCATGATCATCCTAAGGATTAGAGGCTAGAACAATGATCTTAACCATGATCATTGCAAGCTTTTGAGGGAATCATGATCAAACCATGATCTAATCTTGTTAAACTTCTGATTTGAATTCTGATCTCCTTGGATCTTCTATTTTGATCATGTGAGTAGTTAATTACTATGTTTTCTTTTCATGATCCATGATCTATCAATCTTTAGTTGTTCTCTTCTACCATACTATGTGTTCTTCATGAATCATGGTAGTTACATATATGGTAGGTTTTATTTCCTTATTTAGATTTATGCTTTTAAGCCTAATTCCTTGAAGATCTAAGTATGCTTTTCATGATACCTTTACCTGAAGCAATGATCCATCCCTCCTATTGTTCTTGTCTTTGATTTCTATTTCGAATTCATCAAAATCCATGGTTGATCTAATTATGGTAACTTTTTGTTTCCTAATTTGGATCTTGATGTCTTGTTTGAATTAATGTTTTGAGGTCCCCTATATGTTAGAATACTACTGATGTAGTTTACCCCTTGATTAGTACCCTTTTGAACCACCAAATTCGGATTTCATATCTTAAAACTCTGTTTTTTTTAGGCTCTTTATGCATTGGTCGCGATTGGTCGATTGGACCAGTCGACCAATCCACTCGACCAATGAGTTCAGCAACTCCAGAATTGGTCTGTGTTGGATGTTTTGGTATCTTTTCTGTTAGGGATCTTTCCTAATATGTTGTATATACTTGTTTAGGACCTTCTTCTCAAGTTTGCCAAGATCTTACTTGACTTCTTAGGATTCCTTTGCGAGTTATAAAAGGTAAGGATGGTTATTTCCTTAATTACATAGATAGCATGAATCTAGTTTCTATATTTGAATATCATTGATATGTTTCCTAAATTAGATTCCTACAATGATATACTACTGTTACATAACCTTGATTACAGTAGCATTGCTTAAATCGATTCATGTATGATTTACTTACCAATTATATGCAAGTGATTGTAATTATTGATTTCTTTCCATATATGAAGTTACCATATATGTGATGATATGAATTGATGCATGTGTATGCTTAAGTATGGTTTGGAAAGGAGAGGTGTCCTTTTGACACTTCTGTCCTTGGACTACTACGGGAATATTATGGGATGTTTCCGGAGATGCCCTCTCGGACACCTTCCTAAACTGTTGGATGACATATCTAGGATTGTCTAGTAGTGTTTGGCTAGGATGTCCTGTTATGTCAGACCCTAATCGGAGGGGTATTGAGACCGAACGACCCGTGGTAGCAATGGGGATTCATGGGCGCTCAAGACCGGTAACCAACCCGTGAGAGGACAGGAATCACATTGTGGGGGCCATTTATTGGTAGGGTTGCATATGGTTAGACTTGGGCTCACGGGCGCTTAAGACCGGTAACCAACCCGTGAGAGGACGTGAGAGCTTCCCGTTTACCATATGTGGATGATCAATAGGGTTGATGAGTCCGTAGTCAGGGACTATGAGGACTCTAGTGTGAAGGATACCGGAAAGGATCGTCGGGGACGAGGAATGGACGTATCTGGATCGACTTGATGTAACTAAGTAGAAGACTTGCATTTGGCTAGGTTTTACCCTGACATGCGCCGGTACTTATGCCAAATGGTTGTGAGAGAGTGTGTTGACTTAACCCCCTGCCATGGTTTGTCCTGAGGGATGAAGGACCCATTACCAATCGGCTGCTCAAGACCGGTGAAATGATCCATGAGAGAATCCAAGATATCTTAAATGGTTGAGGATGTGAGCGGACCTTCCTAAAGAAGTACGGTGCTATGACTTAAAGCATGTCTGCCAATAGAGACCAGTATACATAGAGTTAGATTCATTCATTCATTGCTTGTCTCATATCATATTGCATTTATGGTTGTTCTGAAATCATGCCATTTATGATATTATGGATTTAACTGCCTTACTGAGTTTCTTTGAAACTCATTCCTTTATTGTACAATGTTTGTTAGACTATCCCTGCAGTCTTGAATACTATGACGGTCCCTATGAAGATGCGCAAGGCGAGGAGGCATATCTCCAGGAAGGTGATTGCGGTTACCACAATTACACTGAAGATCCCGCGAGTGGTTATGCTCCGTACGATGCTTAGTTCGACCATTGAGTGGAAGCGTCCTTGTGCCATTTATGAGATTTACACTTATAAGGATGTTGTCTATAAAGTGGAGAACAATTTAGTTACCCAATGTACTTGCTACTGGGATTAGATTTTGTCTAGTTTATTATCTTTTAGAGCTACTTTTCCGCTGGTTGTAAAGTGGGATTTTTGCCTCACTTTACTTATCTGTTTGATACTCTGATTATATCTATCATTCTGATTTATTTATGATTCATTCTTTCCTTATTGGATTTATGGTTTATCTTCCGCACTTTTATTATGATTGTTTATGATTATGTTATTGTGAATGTGGGAGGTTGATCACTCGATACCTGATCTTCGGGCTGTGGATCACACTCTCGGGTATGCCAGATAGGGTACCGGCTGGGAGGACGTGACAGCCAGCACCTTGCGTGTAGTACGCTTCTTCAACTGGTGCTTCTTCATATTGGCCTTCATAGTATTCAGTACCTGTAGAGTAATCTAACAAAAGAGATTGCACAAAAAGGAGTGAGTTCGAATGAACTCAGCAAGGCAAGTTAAATCACAACAACATAAATAACATGATTTCAGAACATAACATGATGCAATGCGATATGAAACAGACAGTGAATGTATAAATCTAACTCTATGTATGCTGGTCTCTATAGGCAGACATGCTTTAAGTCATAGCATCATACTTCTTTAGGAAGGTCTCGTCACACAATGCCGTTTGGTAGTGGGTCCTTCATCCCTCAAGACAATCCATGGCTGGGGTATAGGTCACAACTCTCTCACATCACCATTGGTCTAAGTACTGGCGCATGTCAAGGTAAAACCTAGTCCAATACAAGTCATCTATTTAGTCATATCAACTCAGATCCAGATACGTCAATTCCTCGCCCCTGGCGATCCTTTCTGATATCCTTCACACTAGAGTCAGCATAGTCCCTGACTACGGACTCATCAACCCTACTGGTCATCCACAAATAACAAACGGGAAGCTCTCATGTCCCCTTAAGGGTTGGTTACCGGTCTTGAGTGCCCATGAGCCAAAGTCTACTATTTGCAACCCTACTAGTAAATGGCTTCTCATGAGTATCCACAATGTGATTCATGTCCTCTCACAGATTGGTTACTGGTCTTGAGCGCCTATGAATCCCCATTGCTACCATGGGTCGTTCGGTCTCAATACCCTTTCTGAATCGGGTCTGATATAACGGGGTATTTCTAACCAAACACAGCTAGACAGCCCTAGGTATGACAATCAATAATTCGGGAAAGTGTCAGAGGGCATCATTGGAAATATCCCATACTATTTCCACTGATATCCAAGGACAGAAATGTCAAAAGGACACTTCCCAATCCCAAATCATACCTAATCAATCACATTCTCAGATCAGTCACATCATACATAACCGACATCTCATCATATAAAATAATATGTAAAAGCATGATCAATTCATTAAACAACACACATGAGTAAGCATACATATATACTTGAATAATGAAAGAGAAAACATAAGTAAGGTGCTACTGTACTTACAGCAGTACATCATAATTAGAAAGTACAATATCAGTAGCGAATCTAAGAGTTTTCGAAATTAGAAACTAAAATACACACAATCTATGTTATTATGGAAATAACTGTCCTTACTTTAAATAGCGTTGATGATTATCCAAAGATCAAAGAGAGAGGTTCCAAACCTAGCAAATAAACCCTAAGCAATCATAGATACAACATTAGGAAAGATGCCTAAAAGATTGGAGATCAAATGAATCAAACCGAGCGAAAAACAGAGCTACTGACTTGCTTGGTCGATTGGTTGGTCTACTGACCCAGTCGACCAACTGAGTCAGTACGAAGCAAAAAACATGGATTTTGATTCGAAACTCTATGAAACTTGGAGGAAACCTTTAGAATAGTATTCTAACACTAAAGGAGTATAGATTAGGCATTAACAATGATTAAAAACACTACCTTCCAATTTGAAATCATGATTCCCCAAATTTGGTGAAAACCCTAGTTTTTGATGAAAAATATACTATGAATCCATGGGAAAGACTAGAGATGATCAGATCTCATCCTAGTAGAAGATAATCAGATATCATACACAAGTCCATCATGAAAATTAGATCCAATCATGTTAAGAAAGTGAATCAAAAAGGGAGATCATGGTTTTATGAGGGTTTTACAAGGATCGTGGCGAAGATCAATGTAAATGTCATTAAACCTTGAGAATGGAAGGAGATTATGAAAGAGATGGTTGCAAGGATGCAGCATCTTCTTCATAGTCTCAATCAAGAATAAGATCATAGAAGAATAAATCACAACACAGAAGAGATCACTAACCTTGGATTGACAGATCGGAGATGAGAAGCTTCAGATCTTGCAAAGATCCTTCGAAATCACCAAAGAGAGCTTTGAAAGAGTCTTCCCACGTTCTCTAAGAGTTTTGGAGGCAGAGGATACTAAGAAACACGAAGTTTACTTTAATAGAAAGTGAAAACCCTAAACAGAGGATTTTCTCGGATTTCTGGCCCAATCGACCAAGTAGTCGACCAAGCTGGTCAGCAAGGCCCAGACAGGGAATTGGAGGCCCAACTCAAGTCCAAACCTCATGGGCTTCTCCCAACACAACATATGACTTACCTAGTATAAAGAAATGCCTTCGAATCATGTCCAACTATACTTTAAGTCCATCAACTTGACTCATCTTCAACAAGCTGCATCTTCCTTTCCAGATTAGCATAGACTTCCAAGTATGGAACTCCATCATCAACTTCCATGGGTTCTGGGTCAAACACCATGTCTTCCATTGAGATTGTAACAACCCCCGTTTTTCTAACCCGGAATCCGTATTGCAGGTCTGAGAACCCGAAGGTCTAGTTGGATTAATTTTGTGGAATGTCTAGATAGAAGTCCATGATCCATATCCATAACCCATGGATCTGGATTCTCTTGTTGAAGAATCTGCCTTACTGAGAAGTTGGATCTCTGGTAGAAGGCAAGTGGTGTTTGGAGATGTTTGGAATGAAGGTAAGACCTCCCCCGTGTGTTGTTTTGGATTAGGTTGTGTTTGGGTTTCAACCCCCTGAGCAAAGCACCCTTGTATAGCAATATACTTGGGGGCGGTTGCTAGTGGCGGTTGATTAAACCAAGCGACCGCCCGGTTCTGCTTGCGGGAAAATGCCCTATTTGCCCCCTATTCATTATAAATAGCATCCCTCGCCCTATTAACGCATTATTATGTTCGAGAGTGCTATTTTGGGCGATTAGGCGGTAGTGGAAACGTGCTGGAAGGTGGGCGAAGTGTTGTTAATGATCTAGAACCTCTTCCCTTCTATTCTTGGTGATTTTGGATAAGGTAATGAATATCCATCTGCTATTCTCTTCTTTTAACCTCTGATTGATATGAGCCCATCCCTATTTTGTTAGTGGTTACCCAATGATCAGTTGTAGCTCTCTTTCCAATGTTCTTGATGAGATCCTATCTAGAAACGAATCCTTGCATTTGTTAATGGATGGATCTAATCAAGGGGAATGATTTGGGTATTAGATCTTTGCTAATTTTAGGGTTTCATTTCACCCCTTTGTTCTAGAGCTTTTAAGATTGAAATTCGGACTAAGATCATCCTAAAACGGATTTAAATCGGATGATCAAAAGTCTGATTTTTGGAGTTCGAAACTGTCTGAAATAGGGGCGGTCGCTTGTGGAGGTCGCTTAACCTAAGCAATCGGCACAAGCAACCAACTGGTTTCCAATGACTTTGTAGGTTTGATTTTTGATTTGTTGACTCTTATACATTCTTGTAACCCTGTATATAGGTGTCCTCTGTTTATACTTAAAGTTTTATAATTGTGTTTGGATTGCAATTTAAAGGGCTTCTACTAAATTACAGGTAAGGACATGCATTCTTATTTATATGCAATTACATATACATGATGATTCAGCTGTTCTATTTACTATTCTTTGATCATGTAACTTGCTGTAATTGTATAAAGCATGTGAATCTTATTGTATATTTGCTGTTAGTGGTGTTCTTTGATGTACTTCATCTTTTATGATATTGCACAACTGTTCATGGTATGATAAAGAGTGATGTAGTGTAGTTGTGATGGAAGGGGTATTCCATTGGGATATCTTGGCTAGAGATATCAGAGGGCTGTGGTATGGGACACATGCTCACTGATGCCTTTAGCACTATCATGATTACTAGATGACATACCTAGGAGAGTCTAGAATTGCATGGCTAGGTACCCCACATGCTATTACCCTTTCGGCAGGGGAATTGAAGCCGGGTGACCCGTGACAATGGTGACGTGACTTTGTTTCATCCTACAGCGATAACCAGTCCCGTGCGGAGACTCAGTGATCCACTATTGGTCATGCAATGGTAGGGTTGCATATGTTAGGGTTGGGCTCATGGACGTCCAAGGAGCGGACCGGGTGTCGTGAGGAGTCATGAGAGCATCCGCCCCAATAATATGTGGATGACCATAGGGTTAAGGAGTGGAGTGCAACAACGGTAGCTAGTCTATGAGGGTTCTCACTCCTAGGTTGCAAATGATACTGAACCGAGTTGGTTGGTGCCATAAGGGAAGTTTCTGGACTTCATATAGTATGTTACCATTATGACTTGCATTGGATTAGAAACCCCGACATGCGCTAATACTCATTGCCAATGGTCGTGGTGAGAGAGTGTTGACTTATCCCCAGCCATGGTTTGAGAGCCAGGTGTGGACTTACCCCTTTGCCCAGGATCCCTACAGAGTTAACCAGTCCTTGCCGGATCAGAGTGACTAGACCTACCCAAAGGAGGGCTGGTGTATATCTTAAAGCATGTCAGCTTTTAGAGACTTGCATAGTTAGATCTTAGTAGCATTCATATTTTTGCATACCATCCATATCATTTCATATGTGCATTCGTGGATTGTGTTGACATATATATGAGAATTGCTTGTTCCTTATTGAGTTCGTCAGAACTCATTCCTTTCATTGTATATATTATATGAGTTGTACAGATGGTGGCACAACATCGGAAGTTGGAGATGATTCGTATGAAAGAGCCTTCTTGTATGAAGCGGATGTGGCACAGACAATGGTTCATGAACTTGCAGAGCAGCGAAGCCTCCTGAAGATGCTTGGTGTGCGCTTATAGCACCCATTGATGGCCAACGGAGGCAGATTGCCAGGATTCTGATGATCGTATGGAGAAAGATTGGAGGACCTCTTTTACTTGCTAATTTAGAAAAACCAGTTTTTAAGATTTAGAAAAGAAAACCGGAAAGAAGATTATTTATTTTTCTTCCGCTGAACTCGATATTATATTTGATTCTTGATTCTTTCCTTTAATTCTTTCTTGGATATTTATTGGAGTATTTGGACTCTTATAACCTTTTTATTGATTATTGCATTTATTCTTGCTCTTGATTGTCAATACTTGTGTTTATTATTATTGATGGGTAAGACCGTGGATCCTGTGATGGTTCACTCCCACGGGTTGTCGGGCGGATAACCGAGACCGGCAGGTGGGGTGTGATAGAGATGGCCCATAGTTGGCTACTTCCTTTACTCCAAGTCTTCGAACCTACAAACAACCGGGTTTCCGGGTCAAGGTCAGGGTTAGGATAGGGCTGGATTTCACATTTTGTGTGTGTGTAGTGGCACAAGTTTGGCCCTAGTAGCCTTTAGGGGTGTTAACGAACCAGATATGGATCGGATAGTGGTAATACTATATCTGCATCCTATTATATTCGGACGCATTCGGATAATATCCTATCGGTTTTCAGATGGATTCAGTCGGATTCGGATGATAATCGAATAGTTATTTTCTTAAGTAGATTCTTCTAATAGTTATTTTCTTAAGTAGATTCTTCTAAATGATAATGAATACAGATTGAATACAAGTTTTCGACTACCTATTTACATCTTTACCATTTTATTTGTGAGAACTAGGTTTGAAAATTAAGAATTTAGCAACTTTGGTAGCTATTTTAGTAGAAAATCTAAAAAAATAGTCACACATCACAGGTAAAAAAATTATTAAAATAAGAAAAAATAAATCTAAATAAGTAACTTAATTGGATAATTTTAACGGACGGATAATAATCGTTAAGAAAGGGGCACACCATATCTGCATCTTATTAGTAATTGGACGGATTCGGATACCCTAAACGGATGCGGATACGAATTCGGAAGCTGATTTTGGCTATCCATTTACACCCCTAGTAGCCTTGACTCGCCCTGAGCCCAAGCAGGGCTTATGTTCAAGATTCTGGCCCTTAAGGCAGGCTAGGGCCAAAATATTCTGGTCTTGAATTAGGGCCACCCTGTTTGTCCTAAAGTATTCCTAATTTTGGCCTTGATTCTTGTCTTGATCTTGACTTTAATTTTGTCCTTAGACCCTAACCTTGACTTTAACCACGGATTTATTTCTAATATTGATCATCATATTAGCCTTGATTCAAGTCCTCATTTTGACCCTAAGTCATTATGATCCGGTGAGTTTTTTTTTTACACTTGGTTTTATATTATTTTTTATTTCTTTTGTTATACCCCTGATCCGGACTCCCCAGATAAGGTGTAACATTGAGATACTCACTACGGATCTCGGTATCTCATAGGGATCTCCAACCAAACTAGGATCTTATTGTTGTGGGTGTACTTACCAAATTCCAGCCAAAAAACATAAAGAACATGAATCAACAGTAGAAACAAACTATATACATACTTATGTGTCTACAAATAGTTAGTATCTGTTGTGACTAAAATATCCATTTCCGGTTTATACCGATCTAATCAGGTATAACCGGATTCAGCTAATGAGATGAAAGAACCTATGGGTCCGCCCAAGATTATAAAGAAAGGATGATCAACACCATCCAATCAGAAGCAATGATCCGACGGTCATGATTGAAAGTATTATGAGCGGGAAAATCTATATGAAAGGGGAAGAAGGATTCGTAAAGGGTAAGTCTCTCAGATCAATCAAAACACTGGATTCTTTCCTGGTTTTACTCCATTAAAACACCTCAAGATCTCCTTCGAGCTCGGAAGGAATTATCTTCTCATACCTGACTAGACCATCGGAGACGCGACGCCGATCAAGACGATCGGCTCCGTTTCTAACCGGTGTGTTTCATTTTTCCAGTGAACGAGAGACTGACAAAGGAATCAAACCAACCAGATCAATCTAGATCTAAGGAGTTCGGTGCGAAGGTGGCAGTTCAAGGCTATAGGCAAAATTAGCACCAACATTTTGGCGTCGTCTGTTGTAAACGTAGTTTGAACAAGTTCAAAATGGAGGTTATGGCTTAATCACCTGAGTGAGAGGAGGTATTACCAGTTGAAATGGCAGAAACAAGCCAGAGGGAACCAAGGAGAGTAATTCCGAAAAGGAGAACAAGAGAAATGGTTCCAGCACTGCAAATTCCGACTATGCAGACTCGACAAAGACAAAGGATGACTGAAGATCGCTCGCCTCATCCTGCTGAGATGTTCGAAAGACAGGAGAAGCAACTGGCAGAAATGATGACGGCATCACATCTGGAGCTAGATCCAAATCAAATTACTGAGCGATTCGAAAGTATGCAACATCAAATACTGGAAACTCAAAATTTGATGAGGACATTCATCAAGCAGGTTGGAATTCAACCAGAAGGAAGAGTTCCAATCTCGCCAGTTAGAAGATCTCGAACTCTTTCTTGAGCTGAGACAATTTCTGTTCCGGATCCTCGGATCCAAAGGTCAAGGGAAGGCCAAAGAAGATCAATTCTCAGGGAAGGATTGGGAGAAAGTGCGGATCCGAATTATATTCCTCTAGAATCTGAAGATCAAGGATCATCCAAAGACGATCGATTAAGCCACATTCAAAGTAAAAAGAGCAGAAGTCTTGGAGATTGAGGAGATAAAAGAGAAACAAGGAGGTCAGAAAGTAGCAGATCTGAAGTTCACGGATCATAAATCAGTAAAGATTTCGTATCCTGGACGATCAAATTCAACGATTGACGAACAAAGATAATGGAGAAAAAGTGGAAGAAGCGATGAATCAAAATCCATTTTCTAAAGATATCATGTCAGCGCCATTGCCACACAATTTTAAGCTTCCAGTATTCACGATGTATGATGGAAGCACAGATCCGATGGAACATATGGCTCAATTCAATTTCGTTATGATGTTGGCAGGTAATTCTGATGTTTTAAAGTGTCGATCCTTTCCATCTTCATTGAAAGGTCCTGCAACAACTTGGTTCTTTAGTTTATTATCGGATTCTATTAGAGATTTCAGAGATCTGACAAAAATATTCTTGTCGAGATTCCAAAGTAGTAGGAAGAGTTGTAAAACTGTGGATAATTTGGTTGCAATTCGCCAAAAATCAGGAGAATTAGTTCGAAGTTATATGAAAAGATTTAATCAAGAATCAATTTAGATATAGAACTTGAATGAAGTAGTAGCGTATGATGCTATGTTTAGAGGTCTGACGGATGATCATTTGTTAGAATTCTTGATCATGAAGCCAGCAAACATTGTAGAGTTGACAACTCGCTGTAATCAGTATGCTAATATGAAAGATATCCTTCAGGCGAGGAAGGAGACTGATGGCGAAGGAGGCAAAAGGAAAGAAGATGGAGTCATGAGATTTGATCAAAGGGATTGAAGGAATAATAGAAATTTCCCAAGAAATGGTCCTGATCGTCAATTCAGAAGGGATATTCCGAGGCTATTTCAAGAAAATTACACTCCTCTTAATACTAGAAGGTCGGAGATTCTGATGAGAATTCAACATCAGGGAATTGTAAAATGGCCATTACCAATGATAGAAAAGGCAGATGAGAGGAATCCAAACAGATTTTGTAGATATCATAGGGATCATGGTCATGATACTGATGATTGCAGAATCTTGAAAAATGTAATTGAACGATTAATCAGTCAAGGGAGACTGGATCACTATGTTCAAAGGAGAAATGGAGGTAACCGGAGAAATGTTGCTGATCAACCGAGAAGATGGGATAACCGGGGACAAGTAAGGGAGGACCAGGCAAAAGGAGATTTTCAATCTAACTCTCCAGATGAAAATGCTAAACATCAGGAAAACCAGCAGGTTCAACAGAAGCAGTCTCCTGTCATGACCATCCTGGGGAGTTTAGATTTGAATTCAATTTCAAAGTCTAAGGCACATGCCAGGTATGTCAATGCTGTCGAATCTCATGTTATTCCTAAAAGAATCAAGAAGATGAAAGAGATAGTCTTCACAGAAGAGGAGATGGATGGAATTCAAGAGCCACATGATGATGCCATTGTGGTAGTCATTGAGGTGGCAAACAGGGATATTCACAGGGTTTTAGTTGATACGGGGTCTTCTGTAGACATTATGTCTTATGAAGCCTTTCAACGGTTGAAGATGGATACGGTCAAGATAAAGCCTTGCGGGACAAGATTATTTGGATTTTCTGGAGAATCTACTTCGGTGGAGGGAACTGTGGAGTTAACAATCACATTGAGAACACATCCACAAACAGTAACTTCGGTTACTAAATTCTTGTTGATAAAGAATCTATCAGCCTACAATATAATTTTGGGAAGACCAACACTGAATGCTATTGGAGTTGTAGTTTCAACGAGACATCTGAAAGTAAAATTTCCAATTGAAGGAGGCATTGGAGAATGCAAATCTGATCAAAGAACTTTGAGGCAAAGCTATACAACTTTTTTGAAAGATTCAAAATCACAAGGTAAAGCTCTTGCTCTTACTGTGTAGGTCATGGATATTAGGGATGAAGAAAAAATTCAAAGAGGAGAACCAATAGAAAAGCTGGAAAAAAAATTGTTTTGGTCTTGAAAATCCAGACAGCGGAACCATGATTGGGGCTGATCAAACCAATCAAGACAAGGACCAGTTAAAAGAATTTCTTCAGCAAAATGCAGATGTCTTTGCCTGGTCAGCACAGGATATGCCAGGTTTAAGCAGGGAGGTAGCAAAACATTGTCTCTGGATAGATAAATCTATCAAACCGGTGAAACAAAGGCGAAGGAATTTCTCATCAGAAAAGCATGATGCGATCAAGGTTGAAGTGGAAAAGCTCAGAAAATCTAAATTTATTGAGCAAATTGAATGTCCCAAATGGCTGGCGAATGTTGTAATGGTGAAGAAGCATAATGGAAAATGGCGAATGTGCATGGAATATACTGATTTGAACAAGGCATCTCCTAAGGATTGTTATCCTCTGCCACGAATTGATCAGTTGATCGATGCCACATCAGGTCAGCAAATGTTAAGCTTTATGGATGCTTATTTTGGTTATAATCAAATACTTATGAAGAAGGAGGACCAACCCCATACAACATTCATGACAAATCAGGAAAGCTATTGTTATAAGGTTATGCCCTTTCGAATTAAAAAATGCTGGTGCAACATATCAAAGGGCAATGAATAAATTGTTTGCTGACCAGATTGGAAAAAATATGGAGGTTTATGTAGATGATCTTCTCGTAAAAAGTCAATTTAGATCTGATCATCTCACTGATCTAAGGGAGTGCTTTGATGTACTCAGAAGGAATGGGATGAGACTCAATCCTGAAAAATGTGCATTTGGAGTTTCATCTGGTAAATTCCTTGGTTATATGGTCAAACAGAGGGGTATTGAGGCGAATCCATAAAAAATCAGGGCCATTTTGAATATGACAGCACCTAGTAGTATGAAGGAAATCCAAAGTCTAACAGGAAGAGTTGTGGCATTGAGCAGATTTATATCAAAATTAGGAGATAAATGCGCACCATTCTTCAAGGCATTAAAGAATTTAAATGCACTTAATGAATTCAGGTGGTCAGAAGACTGTCAAAGTTCGTTTGAAGAATTAAAAAGGAGGTTGACCAGTCCACCAGTTCTATCAAAGCCAGGAGAAGTCTTGCAGATATATTTATCTTCTTCGAAAGCGGCAGTGAGTGCGGTATTGATTCGAGAAGAAGGTACTATCCAAAATCCTATCTACTTTGTAAGTCATACATTGTTAAATGCAGAGTCTAGATATCCGGAATTTGAAAAACAGGCTTTAGCTTTGATAATAGCGACCAGGAAGCATAGGCCCTATTTTCAGGCTCATCCAATTATTGTTCTTACTAACTGGCCTCTAAAGAAAATATTGCATAAGCCTGATCTTGCGGGGAGAATGGTATCATGGGCAGTAGAGTTGACAGAACATGATATAGATTATAAACCTAGAATTGCGATAAAGGCACAAGTGTTGGCTGATTTTATTGCTGAGAGTATTTCACCACCAGAGGAAGAAAAAGATTCCAAATAAATATCTATTGGGTGGACTCTACATGTGGACGGATCAAGTCATTCTCAGGGATTAGGAGCAGGCGTGATTTTACAAAGTCCGTTCGGATTTATAATTCAAAATGCACTTCGATTTAATTTTCACGCTTCAAACAACGAAGCAGAGTATGAAGCTCTCATTGCGGGCTTACGACTGGACAGATCCCTCTGTGTGCAGAACATTGAAGTAAAAAGTGATTCTGAGTTGGTGGTCAGTCAAGTTACAGGAGTTTATGATGCGAAAGATGATCGGATGATCACTTAACTTAAGAAGGTGTTGGAGTGTAAAGGATGGTTTTCACAATTCTCGATCATGAGAATATCCCGAAATCAAAATACGATGGCAGATTCTCTGGCGAAATTAGCATCTGCAAAATCTACTTCTTTACCGCAGGCTGTATATATTGAGGAACTTGATATCCCAAGCATATTCGAGCCAGAGATTGTAACATCCAGCCAAAACCTAGCCCGGACACCCTATTTATTTTGGGATAAAGAAAGACTGGTTCAATGTTAGACCTTAAAATTTGGACTTTAATTTCAATATTATTATCTTTGAAAACCTTAGGAAGCCATGCCAGACCTTTCCCTTAGGGTAGACCTGTACTGTCTGGCCTTATCCTAACCTTGACCCGGCCCGGGACCTGTTATGTTTATAGGTCCAAAGACCCAAAGTGGGGGAAAATATACTTGTGGGCCCTTTTGGTTGTTGATTTGGTGTCGGAACCCAAGCCCTTGGACATTGACAATGATGCCCCTCACTTGAGAGCATTGTCAGTGTTAGTTTTGAATCTGCGCACCGAAGAGGGGTGAATTAGTTGAAATACCAAATGAACTCCTGTGCTCAATCCGAATATATTTCCTGAAACTAGACTTCTTGATGGACTTGTAGGAGAAAACCCCACTCAATTTGACCCCATATAGCCCTCCAAATCCCTGTCCGAAGTTGCTGAACTGTGTCTGGCAAATCCTGCTTGCGCATCAAAGAAGGTGAGATTATTTTGTGGACCTAATGACCTCCCATGCTTGATCCAAAGGTATTTCTGGAAACTAGACTTCTTGATTGACTTGTAGGAGAAAACCTCACTCAATTTGACCTTGTATAGACCTCCGAATCCCTGTTCGAAGTTACTGAACTATTTCTGGATTTTCTGCTGAAACTTGTTACCTGTTTTGGTCGATGCTCTTTGGTTGATGCCATCAACCAAGGACCATCGACCAAAGTTGCCCAGAATCGAGAAAAAGATGCTTTTTGGATATTCCTTCATCTATTTAAGTGAAACCTCGAACCTAGAACGATATTTTACTCATTTCAACACCTGAGAACGTGGGAAGGCTCCTCTTAGGCTCCTCCTTGGCTTGGGTGATGATCTTCTACAAAAATCATTGTCTCTCTTCTCTAATCTCTTCTCCAAGGTATGTAATCTCTCACTCTCTCTCTAATCTACTTCTACCTCATCTTGTTCTTGCTACTGAGTTCGTGAACAAGGTGCTGCAACCTTGCAACCACCTCTTCTACAAGCTCTTTTGCTTTGATTAAACCTCTCTTCACCCTTTCCATGCTATGATTCTCATACATGATGTTCTTGCTTTCTTATTTTGATTTTTCTCTTCTTTACAACATGAATTCATCTCTTAATCTGATTTTCTCTTTCAATTAGGTCTGATTATATGTTAGTATATATCTCTAATCTACTGCCCATCATTCCCTTAATTGAATTCCTAAGTTCTTTTGCAATTGCAATCGATTTCATTAATGAACATGAGTCTTGCAAGTTTGAACCTAAGGCTTCAAATTGGGGGTTTTCAATGTGACCATTGGATCATGTTGATTCTTGCTACATAGTCTCCTGCTACTGTTCCTAACCTATTCCCCAACTAATTACTTAGCTTCCCTTTCAATTTCATCAATTTCTCACGAATGCTAGGATTCTTGTCTTTAGAACATAGGACCTCAATTTGGAGGTTTTCATTTGGACCATTGGATTGTGATAATACTTTCTAGGTAGTGTTCTTACATTGTTATTAATCATCCCTCCAAGTTTCGGATCGATCCGAACCCCGGAAGACCCATTTTGGACCAAAATCCCCAAAATCCACTATTCTGTCCCGAAGACAATTTTGGTCGATCCTTTTGGTCGATACCATCGACCAAGACCATCGACCAAACTTGTTGTTGACAACAACCTTGCTCCGTTTTGATCCGTTTGACATCCCATCTTCCCGACTTCTTCTCTAACTTATTATTGATGTTTGTTTAGGGTCTTAACAATTCTTTTGGACTATTTCTTGGTACTCTCAATTCATCATCAATTCAACCCAAGGTAAGGATGGTTATCTCCATAAACATATAGATCATCAACTTATGATTCATGTTCTTATTTATGAATAGAATCTCTTGATCATTTTTAATCTTTATAAGACTGTTATATATGTGTTAGAACAGTAGTATTGAAATCTTTATACTCTTGTCATGTTACATTACTATTCTTGTTTACTTATGTCTATGATGATTCATTTCAATATCATGATTTAACTTGTATTATGAAGATGCATTGGATGCATGAGAAGTGATGAACTTGAATATGTGATTGCCTACGTATGACTTGGGATTGGGGAGTGTCCTATTGACGCTTCTGTCCTTGGGCACCAGAGGGAATAGTATGGGATGTTCTCCGAAGGTGCCTATCGACTCTCTCCCGGGTTATTGGATGACATACATAGGACTGTCTAGTTGGTTGGCTAGGTTTATCCGTGTCGTGTCAGACCCGAATCGGAAGGGCATTGAGACCGAACAACCCGTGGTAGTGTATGGTTGGATGGGCGCTCTAGGCCGGTAACCAATCCGGTAGGGGACATAAACCATGCTACGGATACCTGAAAGGGGCCATTTATTGGTAGAGTTGCATATGGATAGACTTGGGCTCACGGGTGCTCAAGACCGGTAACCAACCCGTGAGAGGATGTGAGAGCTTCCCGTTTACTATATGTGGATGACCAATAGGGTTGATGAGTCCGAAATCCGGGATTTCGCTGACTCTAGTGTGAATGATACCGGAAAGGATCGCCGGGGGCGAGGAATGGACGTATTTGAATCTGACTTGACCGACTGAGTAGATGACTTGCATTGGGCTAGGCTTTACTATGACATGCGCCAGTACTTGACCAAATGGTGATGTGAGAGAGCAGTGACCGATTCCCCTTACCACGGTTTTTTTTGATGACTTTACCGATCTTCCCCGGGCATTCCCAAGATATGGAATGGGAGAGTGACAGACGACCCAGAGAAGTATGGTGCTATGACTTAAAGCATGTCTACCTTAGAGACCAGCATTCATAGAGTTAGAACCATACTTGCATCATGTGTTTCATATCATATTGCATCATGTTATGGCTTGTATCATATGGTTTATATTTTATGGAATGACTACCTTACTGAGTTCTTTCGAACTCACTCCTTTTTGCAACATATTTTATTAGACTTTTCTGCAGGTACTACCACTGCTGACTGTGGCAGTCAACCCTCTGGAGGCCGAGTTGAAGACTTGTATCATACTGGTGGCGATGAACTAGTTGATAAAGACGAGTAGACCGAGATCGGGACTTGTTTGTAGCAGTTCAGTTTTATATTTGTGTGTTAGGGATGGGATGTCGCCTCATTCCCTTTTTAACCTTTTTATTTGAATTGTCGAGACTATAGCTTAGCTGTTTCACTTGTTATTTGGTGAATCGGTTGTAACCTTTACTTTTAGTCGTTTCATCTTCCGCTAATATTATAGGATGGATTTCCTCCCTCCTTTGCACACTTGATTGTTTATACTAATGAAATCCTTTCCGCACTCTGATGTTATTTGTGAATCCTTCTGAGGTACCTTCTCGACTTTTATTATTAAATTATTTGGATACAAGGAATTGTTCTTGCTTTTGATTATATTATGGTGCTAAGTGACTATGATCGTTCCTAAACTTGATCGGCGGGACTGTAATTCACTCCCCAGGTAATCCAGATAGGGTATCCCCTTGGTGGATTTAGGGCGGGATGTGACAGAGATAATGGAAATTGATGTAGAAATATCTTGGATGAATCCTATTATACAGTATCTAAAATAGGGTTTTCTCCCAGAGGATAGAGAATAGGCCAGAACTATGAAAAGTAGAGCTGCCAAGTTTATTCTAAAGAATGAACTGTTATATAGAATAGCAGTTTCGGGACCACATTTGAAGTGTTTGGGACCATCCAATGCACAATATGTTCTAGCAGAGGTCCATGAAGGAATCTGTGGAAGTCATCTAGGCGGGAAGGCTTTGGCTTTTAAGGCAAGGATTCTATTGGCCACGCATGCAGTCTGAAGCAATTATGTAAGGAGATGTCATCAATGTCAAATTCATGCACCAATTCAGAACCAACCAGCGGAGCAAGTGACATCAATACTCAATCCCATTCCATTTGCAATGTGGGGAATGGATTTACTTGGTCCATTTCCTGTTACAACTAGAGGGAAGAAATTTGTGGTAGTTGCAATTGATTACTTCACAAAATGGGTGGAAGCAGAAGCCTTAGCCATGACCACCACAAATCAAATTGAGAAGTTCTTTACAAACAATGTTATATTCAGATATGGTTTGCCGAAGATTTTACTGACGGATCATGGAACTCAATTTGACAATGAAAGATTCAAGGAATTCTGTGTAGATTATCACATCGAATGCAAGAACTCCTCTATAGCATATCCTTAATGCAATGGTCAAATCAAGGTAACCAACAGAACACTTCTACAAGGAATAAAGAAGAGACTGGATGAGGCAAACAGCCTATGGATCGATGAATTACCTCATGTACTATGGGCGTATAGGACTACAGTTAGAACACCAACAGGAGAAACACCCTTTAAGCTGGCATAGGCATTGGTTCCAGTGGAGGTTGTGGTGGGATCAGATAGATCAGAAAGGTTTGATCAGATGACTAATGAAGAAGGGTTGAGGGCAAATCTTGAATTTTTAGATGAAGTCAGAGAGAGAGAGAGAGAGCTTTATATCGCAATATAGAATACCAGAGGAGAACAGTGGCGTACTATAACGTTCGAGTCAGACCTAAATCTTTTAGGGTGGGAGATTTGGTCTTGAGAAAGAAATCAACATCAGATCCAAGGAACTGTGGAAAGCTTTCTGCAAACTGGGAAGGACCATATATGGTGACAAAAACTGTAAGCAGAAATACATATTGGCTTAAGGATGCTTATGGGAGCTGCTTAAAGCGACCATGGAATGTAATTCATCTCAAGAAGTACTATCAATAGAAAGGAAATAGGATTTTTGGTATTCTTGAAGAAATCATTTTATTAATCATTGTCATCAAAAGTTTCTTCTTCAATTAGTGCAAAAGGTATTTTTGGCGAACCAGTCTTCTGATCATGCCTTTCAACGCTGATCCAGGGTCATTCCTTCCGAGGGTGATCCCGACTTTTTGAAGTCAGGCTCTAGAAAGCCAGCCTTTCGAGGCAACCTTCTGAGGCCTGATCATGCCTTTCAACGTTGATCCAAGGTCATTCCTTCCGAGGGTGATCCCGACTTTCCGAAGTCAGGCTCTAGAAACCTAGCCTTCTGAGGCAAGATTATGCTAGCTGATCATGGATCATTCCTTCTGAGGGTGGTCCCGACTTTTCTTAAGTCAGGCTCAAGTAGCCAGCCTTCCGAGGCCTGGTCATGCTTTCCGAAGCTGATCACGGATCATTTCTTCAGAGGTTGGTCCCGACTTTTCGTAAGTCAGGCTCAAGTAGCCAGCCTTCCGAGGCCTGGTCACGCTTTCCGAAGCTGATCACGACCGAGGGTGGTCCCGACTTTTCGTAAGTTAGGCTTAAGTAGCCAGCCTTCCTAGGCCTGGTCATGTTAACTTAATCATGGATCATTCCTTTCGAGGATGGTCCCGACTTTCCGAAGTCAGGCTCAAGTAGCCAGCCTTCCAAGGCAGCCTTTTGATCGAGGGCAAAGGAGCTGATCAAGAAAATTTCTCACAAAGCAGATTATATGGAGGATTTTAATCGAAAACGCAAAGACTTTCTCCAAATTTTTATCTAAGGAGATCTGATCAGTTATGAAAGCTTCATCAGCAATTTTTATCTAAGGATATCTGATCAGTTATGAAAGCTTCATCAGCAATTTTTTATCTAAAGATATCTGATCAGTTATAACAGTTTTGTCAGTTTTATTCTTCTCAGGAATATTTCGTTGAAAATTAATTAAAGATATAGTAGTTGATCAGAAGGGTGATATCTGATCAGAAGTGCAAACGGCCTGGGGATGGTTATCATCTTACATCTGTGGTCAACATTATAAAGAATTTCTTCAAAGTACTATTTTATCAAAACCACAAGGAGCAAAAGAAAAGAAAGGGAAATTCTATTGATATGAAAAGATTGACAAAGTCAGAAATCTTATATATTAAAAAGGTTAACTAAAAAGGTAAGCAAAGGAAAATGTTTTCTTAGATCTTTGAATTTGCAGGTGGATCATCATCTGCAACAACTTCTTTTTCACCTTGAGAAGGTGAGTCATCATCATCATTTTGATCACTGGCAGAGTGACTGTTGCCAGAATTGGAAGACTCATCATTATCATCATCATTATCATCTTCTGAGGAACTATCTGAGTTTGGGTGCTTCAAATTCCTGAGATCAAAAAATTTTCTAAATGGGAGAAATTTTGGGGGCAGCAGCTTAAAATCCATATTGGGGTGAATCTTGAGGATTTTCGAGAAGATTTGGTCAGAACAGTCCTTTACCATATTCTTGCAAAATCTTAGGAAAGCTGAATTATCCCCAACTTCCTCTATGGATGAGTAACTGAACTGAGGACAATTTGATGTTCATCTTGCATTCTTTTCTTTTCTACCTCAAATTGTCTTCTTTCTGTCTCCATATCTTCAAGCATAACGGTTTTGTCTTTCAGAGTCTCATCTAAAAGAACATTTAAACTTTCTTTTTCTTGTGAAATCAAACTCAAAGACACCCTGAGATTATCTCTTTTTGCTACAACCTCATGGAGTCTCGATCCCAAACTATCATTTTGATATTCCAGAATAGATTTTTCTTGCAAAATTGAGTTGAAGGCTTTAAGATGGTATTCATGAGCCAACTCCAAATTTGCATTCAATTTCTCAATCTTGTCAAACTTTTCCAAAAGTTCATTCTTCTCTCTTTCAACATCTTCTGACCAGGCAAAGGCTCTGGCTAACTTTTCTTTGAGATCTTCTCTCTCAACAGTGGCAATTCTGGCCCTTTCAAGGGCATCATTCTTTGACATTTCGAGCTGAAGAAGCTCATCCTTGTGTTTCAAAACAGCACTCCTTAACATAGAAACCTCTTCCTACAAATCAGTGCATAAATCAGAGCAGAGTTGGTAGTCAGTTTGCAAATCATCTAGGTCATTGATCAAATCTATCTCTCTAAATTCAGCAGCTGTCAGTTTTCTCTCTGAAGAGTTCAAACTTTTTCGGAGTTCTTGTACCTCATTAACCAGTTCAAAATTCCTCTTAATCAGGCTGTCATTTTCTAGAGACAAAGCTTTTTCTCTTTCCAGAACTTCAGAAAAAGCATTGAAAGCAGCTCCAAAACATCTGTAGATTAGTCAATAAATACCAAATAGAATAAATACATAAAATCCATAGTAAATTAGTTTTAACAAGAAAGATAAAAATTTGTTCCTTACCCCCATCCATGCGAACAAAGGTCAGGGTCAGACATTCGGGCTGTCTCTCTCTTGTCTCGAGGAATCCTGCCCTTAGTTCCCCATTCTCTGGCAACTTCCCAATTATGGCTGGCTGTATGATTCTCTTTCAAAAGCCATCCAGGGTTAAAAGGGTTTCCCGAGTCAGCAACACTCTGGGTATCATCTGGTTGACCAGGGATTGGTTGGAGATTGGCAACTTCAATCATATTTTGGGGATCTACATTCACAGCAACATCATTTGAATCAGCCTGCATAAGAAAATCTTCAGCCACAATGTTTTCTTGATCTCCAAGACCAATTTGGGGATCAACTGCCATATGGACTTCTTGGGGGGCAACATTAATTTCTGGAGGGACAACTTCAAGGATTTCTTTAGGTGGTGGGACATTCTGGTTATTTTCTTCAGGAACAAGAGCTATATTGATGTCTGGAATGACATAATTCATAGCAGGATTTGATAAAGGCAAAGCAAAAACAGGAGGAACATTCACAGAAATATTTTCTTTAGCAACAACTTCCAAAGGAGGATTGGAAACATCAACATTCACATCAAATAATTGATCAACAATTTCTTCAATGATATCACCTGCAGCATGAGCGAGTATATCTTCAGCAATTTTCTTCAGACGATCAGAAGAGTAGTCAAAAATTTCCTCACCTTGACCTTCATTCTCGACCATCTTTTCTGGGAGAATTGAAGTGTCGTGGGGTAACTCAGCTGATATGTTTGGAAGTATGTTTTCTGTATCTTCTTCAACATTGGTTTCAAGGGCAGTGGGGACTTCTTCTGGAGGATTTCTTTCTTCAGTGGGGGCTTCAATGGGAGCAGGATCGGATTCTTTTTTCTTCTTTTTCTTGGAGCCAGACAACCCCTGACCAGAAGTTGGACCTATAGACCGAAGTCTACATCTCAAGGTGTTGGAAGTTCTGGAAGTCCTTATCTTGGGACCAGGAGTCTTACTGGCTACAGTCTTAACAAATTGTACATCAAGATTTTCTCTAACTCCTGTATATACATGAAATGAAGATGAGGTTTAAAGAAAAAATAATAATAAAAAGGAGGGAAAGTATATCATTGTTATAGTCCTTACCTGGGAAGAGACCATGGTTGGCTAGGCCTGCATCTGTTTTTAGGTCAGCCGCATCAATCGGAGCTCCAGTAGAAATTAAGCCCTAGGTCTCTTGGTCATACTCATTGAGTTCTGGACGCTAATTCAGAGGAAGCAGAGAGTTCAAAGAATGCAAACACCATCGAGAGCAAAACTTTGGATTCGGAATGGCACAGAAAAAGTATTTTTCTCGCCACTGTTTGTTGTCATGAGGAATGGAAGAGTCAATAAAAATCTGGGATTCTTTTCCCAGTTCATTTGCAATACAGGTTCTTTTGGCAAAATGAATGTATCCGCGTTCGTGGGATACTTTCAAAGTGTAAAATCCAGCCCAAACCTAACCAGGACACCCTATTTGTTTTGGGATAAAGAAAGACTTGTTTGATGTTAGACCTTGAAGTCGGACCTTGACTTCAATGTTGTTATCCTTGAAAGCCTTAGGAGGCCATGTCCGGCCTTATCCTTATCTTGACCCGGCCCGGAAATTGTATTGTTTGTAGATCCAATGACCCAAAGTGGTGGGAAAAGTCCTTGTGGACCCTTTTGGTTGATGATTTGGTGTCGGAGCCCAAGCCCATGGACATTGACGATGATGCCCCTCACTTGAGAGCATTGTCAGTGTTAGTTTTAAATCTGCGCATCGAAGAGGGGTGAATTAGTTGAAATACCTAATGAACTCCTGTGCACAATCCAAAGGTATTCCCGGAAATTAGACTTCTTGATTGAGTTGTAGGAGAAAACCTCACTCAATTTGACCCCATATAGCCCTCCAAATCCCTGTCCGAAGTTGCTGAACTATGTCTGGCAAATCCTGCTTGCGCATCGAAGAAGGTGAGCTTAGTTGGTGGACTTAATGAACTCCCATGCTTGATCCAAAGGTATTTATGGAAACTAGACTTCTTTATTGACTTGTAGGAGAAAACATCACTCAATTTGACCTTGTATAGCCTTCCGAATCCCTATTCGAAGTTGCTGAACTATTCCTGAAAATTCTGTTGAGACTCTGTTGGTCGATACTATCAACCAAAGGTATCGACCAACAAGCCCAGATTCGAATAAAAAGGTGCTTTTTGGATATTCCCTTCTCCTTTTTAAGTGAAACCTCGAACCTAAATCATTATTTCACTCATTTCAACATCTGAGAACGTGGGAAAGCTCCTCTAAGCCTCCCCCTTGGCTTGGGTGTTAATCTTCTTCAAGAATCATTGTCTCTCTTCTCTAATCTCTTCTCCAAGGTATGTAATCTCTCACTCTCTCTCTAATCTACTTCTATCTCATCTTGTTCTTGCTACAAAGTTCGTGAAGATGGTGCTGCAACCTTGCAACCACCTCTTCTACAAGCTCTTTTGCTTTGATTAAACCTCTCTTCACCCTTCCCATGCTATGATTCTCATACATGATGTTTTTGCTTTCTTATTTTGATTTTTCTCTTCTTTACAACATGAATTCATCTCTTAATCTGATTTTCCCTTTCAATTAGGTCTGATTATATGTTAGTATGTATCTCTAATCTACTGCCCATCATTCCCTTAATTGAATTCATAAGTTCTCTTGCAATTGCAATTGATTTCATTGAAGAACATGATTTTTTGCAAGTTTGAACCTAGGACCTCAATTTGGGGGTTTTCAATTTGACCATTGGATCATGTTGATTCTTGCTACATAGTCTCCTGCTACTGTTCCTAGTATTCCCTTCAAGTTTCGTATCGATCCGAGACCCGGAAGACCAAATTTGGGCCAAAACCCAAAAAGCCAGCTTGCTGTCTGAGATTCTTTTGGTCGATGCTTGTTGGTCGATACTATCAACCCAATGTATCGACCAACAAGGTTGCTGTCAGAAACTTTTGCCCAGTTTTGATCCGTTCGATCTCCGATTGTTTTTATTTCTTCTCTAATCCTTCATGTGTGTTTGTTTAGGGCTTTAAGACTATAATTGGACCATTCTCTTGTGGCTTCGGATCATCTTCTTCACAATTTGAGGTAAGGACGGTTATTGCCATATAACATAGACTGTATGACTTTTACACTGTTGTTGGTAACTTAGTAGACTTAACTTATTAGTTGATTTTAGACATCATATGCCTACTGTAGTTACCTTATGACAGTAGCACCAAGCTTAATTACTTGGTTTATTATGTTTACTTATTCTTGTCATTTATTTATACACTATATTATGAGATGTTATGACATGTTTTCAATATGATAATGTATTGTTGATATGTAATGGATGAAAATAAGCATGTGATTGCTTAGGTATGATTTGGGATTGGGGAGTGCCCTATTGGTACTTCTGTCCTTGGACATCGGAGGGAATAGTATGGGATGTTCTCCGAAGATGCCCATCGACACTTTCCTGGATCATTGGATGACATACATAGGACTTGTCTAGATGTATGGATAGGATGTCCCTGTCATATCAGACCCGATTCGGAAGGGCATTGAGACCGAACGACCCGTGGTAGTAGTGTGGATTTGTGGGCGCTCAAGATTGGTAACCACTCCGTGAGAGGACATAAATTGCATTGCGGATACCCGAAAGGGGCCATTTATTGGTAGGGTTGCAAATGGCTAGACTTGGGCTCACGGGCGCTCAAGACCGGTGAAATGATCCGTGAGGGGACGTGAGAGCTTCCCGTCTACTATTTGTGGATGACCAATAGGGTTGATGAGTCCGGTGAGTAATATCCGTGACTCTAGTGTGAAGGATACCGGAAAGGATCCCGAGAGGGGAGGAATGGACGTATCTGGAACCGACATGATATGACTAAGTAGATGACTTGCATTGGGCTAGGCTTTACCTTGACCTGCGCCAATACTTAGACCAAATGGTGATGTGAGAGAGTGGTGACTGAAACCCCTAACCATGGATTTGTCCGAGAGGGATGCAGACCCATTACCAACCGGCTGCCCAAGATATCTTAAATGGTTGAGGGTGTGAGGGGACCTACCCAAAGATGTATGGTGCTATGACTTAAAGCATGTCTACCCTAGATGACCAGCATACTTAGAGTTAGATTCATATTTGCATCATATGTCTCATATCATATTGCATCATGCTATGATGTGCATCATATGATTTATGTTATTATGGAATAACTTTCCTTGCTGAGTTCTTTTGAACTCACTCATTTTTGCAACATATTTTGTTAGACTTTTCTGCAGGTACTACTACTGTTGACGGTGAAGGTCAACACTTTGAGGACTAAGTTGGTGATTCATACCACTTAGGCCACGGTGACTACATTTGTGAAGGCTATCAGTTCAAGACTCATATTTGTCATGAGTAGATCCGGCCTGGCTTAGTTTCTTATGATTATGTTATTGAGAAGACATTGTATAAGTTAGAAGAACCTGTAACTTAGTTGTTTACCTTCTTATTTCCCTTCTTTGGAGATCTAGTTGTAATCTTTACCTTATTTCGATCTACCTTCCGCACACGTTTGTAGAGTATATTTCCCCTATACTCAGTAGTTGTCTTTTGATTTGGTACTTGTTATTCCGCACTCTGATGTTCTTTGTGATCCTTCTGTGATCATTTCTTAACTTTTATTATTAGATTACTTGAATACTATAAATTGTTCTTGCTTTTGATTATATTATTGTGATAAGTGGATATGATCGTTCCTAAACTGGATCTGTTGGGCTGTGGATCACTCCCGAGTAACCCAGATAGGGTACCCCTTGGGTGGATTTGGGGCGGGGTGTGACACAAAGTGTAGTAGTTCCTAAAAAGATCAACAGAACGGATGCGATTCATTCTATGAATGAAGGCGAAAAAGTAGTAAACCAACCTCCAGCTATTTAGAGTGACTTGGGAAGGGCAAACACGATAATAATCCAACAGAGACTGGACTATTGGGATTAGAGGAATTCTAAAACCTAACTCAAGATGGTCAAGATAAATGGTGATAACTCCGGGATCAACGGTATAGGGACGATCGGAAGGTTCGGGAGCCCATATTCTAGCATTGGAAGGAAAGTGGTAATTTTCTAAGTAAGAAGCCAGGTGAGACTTCTTTACCTTGGTAGGATATCACTCTGGACCTGCATATTTCGGGTCTTTTTTCTCCTTGGACATGTCCATGGGCGTGTAAGCAACTATAGCTTTGCCATGAGCATACGGAGAGGGTTTCCAGTTCGAAGGATTCTGACAGGAAGAAGAAGCACGAGAGGTATCTTTCAGTTGTTTGGTACTTGGAGGAACTATGGGCTGTGTAGAGGTACTGGGTGCTGGAGGGTTGGAAGCAGGATCCATGGTGGAAACAGAAAAGGAAGAGGAGGAAAATTTGTAGAATGAAACTTGAGGAGTGATAGAAAATGGCGGATGAATATATTTGATATTCTCGAAGGAGGACAGAGTACGGAGGAGAGCAGGTGATAGTTGACAGTTGACAGATAAATATATAAAGAATGAAGAGAGGCGAAATAGGTTTCTTAAAAAAGTGGAGGGAAATATACGATGTTTCAAGATCAATGGTCATTACTTTTCATAACCGACGCGTGGAATCAATCGGTGGATTTAAGGGTATGGCGGTTGAGAATACGAGGATGATGTATGAAAAGTGAAGGAGGACATAATAACCGTACGTTGGGAAGAGACAAAATTTATGATCAAATGGCGCAAGAGGAGATAGCGTTAAGGAGATGAAAAGTTATATTTAAGAATTTATGAGAAGTCTGACAAGAAAGAGATTTTGGTTGATTTGTAAGATGATTTGGGGGTTGAGCACAGAAACGTAATGATTATAGAGGATGGTTTGATTATTAAGAAAGTTATGATTTTATAAGGAGGGTGGACCACAGATCAACATTCAAGTTAATAATGATATGATGACTTGGCGTTATAGATTTTTGAAAAATAAAGTTCCTTGGGAAAAGACATAAGGACTCAACAGGGTATTTTGGATGATTTTGATAGAAAGATTCAAGCCTTTTGACCAGAGTCTCGTACAAGTTCGACCTGATCAGCAGGCTTGGGGGCTTGTGTTGTGACTAAAATATCCATTTCCAGTTTATACCGGTCTAATCAGGTTTAACCGGATTCAGCTGATGAGATGAAAGAACCTATGGGTCCGCCCAAGATTATAAAGAAAGGATGATCAACACCATCCAATCAGAAGCAATGATCCGACGGTCATGATTGAAAGTATTATGAGTGGGAAAATCTATATAAAAGGGGAACAAGGATTCGTAAAGGGTAAGTCTCTCAGATCAATCAAAACACTAGATTCTTTCCTGGTTTTACTCCATTAAAACACCTCAAGATCTCCTTCGAGCTCGGAAGGAATTATCTTCTCATACCTGACTAGACCGTTAGAGACGCGACGCCGATCAAGACGATTGGCTCCGTTTCTAACCGGTGTGTTTCATTTTTCCAATGAACGAGAGACTGACAGAGGAATCAAACCAACCAGATCAATCTAGATCTGATGAGTTTGGTGCGAAGGTGGCGGTTCAAGGCTATCGGCAAAATTTGCACCAACAGTATCCTATGTAGAGTGCTACACAAACTAGGGTCGATCTGTATACTACAAAAGAAGGGAACAAGTCCCCCAAAAATTTGAGTCAAGTGAATCAAAAGGTTGTCGCTAATCTGCTATAACTATTGGCCATTGATCATTGTCTGAATCGAGTAATCCACGATCACTAACAAGGAAATAGCCATGCCAGGAAACCCACCCAACTCAGTTGAAGATGTAGGACTGATAGTCAGAGTTGAACAGATGTAGGATTTTCCAAAGATCTTGAACCGCAGTTTCAGCACCAAACCTACTCAGATCTGGCTCGATCTAGCTTGTTTTATCCTCAATTAGTCTCTCGTTCTTGAAAAATAGAACACTAGCGAGAAACGGAGCCGATTTTCTTGATCGGTGTCGCGTCTCCGACGGTCTAGTCAGAATGGTGAAGACGATGCTTCAGAGCTCGAAAGAGCTTCAGAGGTATTCTAATGGAATGAAATCAGAAAGTCTTAGTGTTCAGGTTGATCTGAGAGACTTACCTTTGATGAATTCATTGTTCCTTTATATATAGATTTCCCGCCTGTTCTGCTTTTAATTGTGACTGTCGGATCATAGCATAGGATTGGATGGTCATGATTAGATCTTCTTCTTGGGTCCTGGACAGACCCATAGATTACTTTATTTAATCGACTTAAACCAATCGTATTAGATTTAGACCGGAGTCAATCATCATGAACCGGGATTGGGGTATTTTATTCACAACACGAGCCCCCAAGCCTTGCTGATCAGGTCGAATTGGTATGAGACTCTAGTCAGGAGGTTTGAATCTTTCTTCCAAGTAATTTCAGAATATTGGGCTCGTCATGATCTTGTAGATTTCATCAGAATCGTTCAACCAGAATAAAAAATTTTCTCCATATTTTTCTCTTTAAATGTCGACTCTTGATATCCCATGTTAATCTTTTCAATATTTCTTCCATGTGGCAGAACTTCACTTGATCAATGCCCTGTAACTTTTTCCAAGAAATTACGATTTTCAAAACTGCAGCCTCAGGTTTCCAAGTCATCATTAACTTGAGCGTTGATCCGTGATCCATCTCTTATATAAAATTGTAATTTTCTTGAAAATCGAACCATCCCTCGTAATCATAAGGTTACTGTGCTCAACCCCCAAATCATCTTGAAGATCAGCCAAAATCTTCATCTGTCAGACCTTTTTATTCTTTCTTAAATATAATTTTTTGTCTTCCTTGACGTATCCTCCCTTGCGCCGTTTGATCATAAATTCTGCTTTTCTCAGTGTACGGTTATCACATCTCTTCAACTCCTTTTATATCATCTTCGTGTTCAACTTCAATGCTTCTAAACCCACCGATTGACTCCACGCGTCGATTACGGATAGTCATAACCATTGATCTTGGAACATCGTATATTTCCCTCCACTTTTTCAAGAAACCTCCTTCGCCTTACTTTGTCCTTTATATTTATTCATATACTACCATTTGCTCTCACTCATAATCTGTCTGCATCCTTTGAAAAAAGATATATTTGTCCGCCATTTCCGTTGCTCTTCTTGCTTCTACTTACATTCTGCGAATCTTCACTCTTACCTTTTCTTTTTTGCCATGGATCCTTCGATTAATCCTTCGGCACCCAACACTTTTGAGCAACCCGATACTCTTTCAAGTGCTAATCAAACAGAGAAAACCCTAAGTATTTTCTCCTCTGATCAGGTTCCCTTAGACTGGAAACCCATTCCTTATGCTCATGATGAAGTTATCGTTCCTTACACACCTGTAGATACGTCTATGGAGAAGAAAGATCCACGATATGCCGGTTCGGAGTGGTATCCAACTAAGGTGAAAAAATTTCACCTGCTTTCTTACTTGGAAGATTATCATTTTCCCTCTGATGCTAAGGTATGGGTCCCTGAACCTTCTGATTGTCCATACACTGTTGAACCTGGGGTTATTACCGTTTATCTTGACCATCTTGAGTCTGGTTTTAGAGTTCCTTTGGTCCTGATAGTTCAGTCACTGCTTGACTACTACCATGTCTGTCCCTGTCAACTTACTCCAAACAGTTGGAGATTGGTTTACAACTTTTTTGCCTTTATTCACAAAATGGAGCGTCTTCCTTCTGTAGAACTTTTCAGAAATTATTACACTCTGAAAGTATCCCGCGAACGCGGTTACATTCACTTTGCCAGAAGAACATGTATTGCGAATGAGTTAAGTCAAGAAACCCGAATTTTTACTGATTCCTCCATCCCCCATGACAACAAACAATGGTGAGAAAAATATTTTTTTGTGCCATTCCCAGTCCAAACTATCGTTCCCGATGGTGTCTGCACTCTTTGAATTCTCTTCTTCCCTTGAAAAGCATCTTGAACTTAATGAATATGATCAAGAGACTTGGGATTTAATTCCCACTGGAAAACCAATTGATGCGGCCGATCTGAAAACTGATGTAGGTCTTGCCAACCATGGTCTTCTACCAGGTATTCAATGATTTTTTTTTCTCGCACTTTGACCTTTGTTTTTTTCGTAGGAACTAATATCTACCAAATTCCCAACATTTCTGAACTCCGAAATGCTGTTTCAGAAGAAAAGAAATCTGAAAAGAATCCTGAATCCAAACCAAGGAAGCCAGTGAAGAAGAGAAAGTATTCCATCCCTCGTCCTTCTGCTGATCAGGACGTTAAAAAATCTCCACAGAAGAAAGCCTAAAGCTCCAAAAAAGATGTTGCTGAGGAGAAAATTCCATCTGATCAGCAGGAAGCGGATCAGGTAGAAAGAAATGAGGATGATGATAATTTTGATATTCGGTTTGTTAAAGTTGTCCCTAGTGAAACTCCGATTCAAAGAACGAGGATTTTGAGAAGTAGACTTCGTTCCATGGGTCCTTCTTCTTGTCAGGAATTGCCTACTGCCAAGAAAGGCAAAAGAAAAAGATCCTTTGTTTCTCCTGCTGTTGAAGTAAGTTCTGTTGAAAAAATTGTTGAAGAATCTGTTGGAAAAGTTGTTGAAGAAGCCACTGCTCCTAAAAATTCTGTTGGAAATGAGGCTTCTACTACCCCCATGTCACCTTATATTCCCCATGATATTACTGCCCAAGATATTACTGCTGCTCCCTCACAAAGAACAGTTGAAGCCGAAAATCAAGGTGAGGAATTCTGTAGTTACTTTCTTGATCAGCTGAAGAAAATAGCTGAAGAAATTGTTACACATGCTGCAGGTAATATTATTGATCAAATAGCTGATCAATTGTTTGATGAGAATAGTTTAGTTCCCCCTTATGAAGATGAATTTGAAGAGAATATCCCCATGGATGTTCCTAACAATGATACAGTACTTGTTGATGATCCACCTGCTCCAGATTTCATTTTCCCTGCCCTTGTTCTTGAAAATATTATTCCAGACATCAATGATGTGCCCAATATTGCTGAAGAAAATGTTCCAAATGCTCCTGAAAATGATGTGTTAAATGCTGCTCCCCCTGTTTTAGTTATTCCAGCTGATCCTCCCAATGATCCTGAGAATCAGATAAATTTTGCGGCTGAAGTTGTTGACATACAAGTTGCTTCTAATGATGCCATTGATGTTAACCCCCATGAAGTAATTGAAGCCGCCAATCCTCATCCGATTGATCCTGAGCAATTAGATGATGTCCAGGGTGTTGCTGATTCAGGAGATCACTTTAACCATGTTTGGAATTTGAAGGAGAACCACACGGCTAGCTGGAACTGGGAAGTTGCACGTGAATGGGGAACAAAAGGCAAAATCCCTCGTGATAAAAGAGAGAGAGAGCCCATATGACTGATCCTGATCTTTATTCACATGTTTGGGGGTAAGGAATGAATTTCCATTTCTCTTATTGAGATTGATCGATTGATTTTTTTTTGTTTGGTCTTTATTATTTTGCGTACAGATGTTTTGGTGCTACTTTCAATGCCTTCTCTGAAGTTTTGGAAAGAGAAAAAAGTTCTTTCCTTGGAAAATGATAGTCTGATCAAACGAAACTTTGAATTGATTGATGAAGTACAAGAACTCAGAAAAAGTTTGTAATCCCCAGAAAGAAAATTAGAGGCTGCTCAGTTCACAGAAATGGAACTATGCTCTGAGATAGATGATTTATAGAATGATTTTCAAATCTGTTCTAACCTATGCACTAATTTGTAGGAAGAAGTATCACTTTTAAGGGCTTCTGTTTTAAATAACAAGGATGAACTTCTGCAGATTGAAATGTTGAAGAATGATGCTCTAGAAAGGGCCAGACTTGCAACATCCGAGAGAGATGAACTCAGAGATAAATTAGCAAAGGCCTTTGCTTGGTCTAAAGGCTTTGAGAAAGAAAAAGGTGAGTTTCTAGAGAAATTTCAAAAGATTGAAAAATTGAAATCATATTTGGAGCAAGAACATGAGTATCTTCATAAAGCTATTGATTCTGTTTCAAAGGAAAAATCTGGTTTAGAATGTCAGAAAAACAATTTGGGATTGAGCCTGCGAGAGACTTCTTCGGAAAACGACAATCTCAGGATCTTTTTAGATTTGGTTTCTAAAGAGAAAGAAAATTTGAATGTTATTTTGGATAAAACTTCTATGCTTGAAGATATTTAGTCAAAAAGGAAAAAATTTGAATCAGAAAGGAAAAGAATTCATGATGAACATCAAGTTGTTCTTAGTACAGTTACCTCTACAATGGAGGAGGCAGGAGATAATCCAACTTTTCTTGGATTCTGCAAAAATATGGTGAAGGTTTGCTTTGATCAGGTCTTCTCTGAAATTCTAAGAATTTGTCCTAATGTTGACTTCAAGTTGCTTCCCCCTGAGTTTCTTCCTTCCAGAAAATTTTTTTACCTCAGAAACTTAAAACATCCTGATTCTGAGAGTTCTTCAGAAGATGCTGAAGATGAGAACGGAGATGTCAACTTTGAGAAAGAAGAAACTGCCAGCTCTGGTTACAGTTATTCTTCCAATGATGATGAGGAGCCTCTTCCAAAAGATGACAAAAATCCTGTTGCTGACAACAATCCTCCGGTGACCCCAGATATTTAGGAAAATGTTTTCCTTCGTTTTTGACATACCCCTTTTTTTTAAACCTTTTGATGTATTGGCAATTTTCTCTATGAAACATGAAATTCTCATCCAACTTTATAATTTTTTTTATCTTCGCGAGATAAGGAAAATGGCAGACGAGAACTTTAATAGCTGATCAGAAACTTTCTGTCCTTAGATAACAGTTGAAGAGAATCTTTAGTAACTTTAATTTAGAATCTTCAATATAATTTTCCTTGTAAGAAATCCTCTTGATCAGCTCTTGAAAATATGATCAGACCACGAAAGGCTGCCTCGGAAGGCTGGCTGCTTGAGCCTGAGTTACGGAAAGTCGGGACCACCCTTGGAAGGAATGATCCTTGATTAAGCTAGCATGACTGGGCCTCGAAAGGCTGGCTGCTTGAGCCTGACTTACGAAAAGTTGGGACCACCCTCGGAAGGAATGATCCTTGATTAAGCTAGCATGACCGGGCCTCGAAAGGCTGGCTTCTTGAGCCTGACTTCAGAAAGTCAGGACCACCCTCGGAAGGAATGATCATGATCAGCTTCAGAAAGCATGACCAAGCCTCAGAAGGCTGGCTACTTGAGCCTGACTTACGGAAAGTCGGGACCACCCTCGTAAGGAATGATCCATGATCAGCTTCAGAAAGCATGACCAAGCCTCGGAAGGCTGTCTACTTGAGCTTGACTTACGAAAAGTCGGGACCACCCTCAGAAAGAATGATCCGTGATCAGCTAGCATAATCAAGCCTCGAAAGGCTGGCTTACAAGAGCCTGACTTCGGAAAGTTGGGATCACCCTCGGAAGGAATGATCCTGGATCAACTTCGGAAAGCATGATCAGAAGGCTGGTTTGATGAAAAATACCTTTTGCACAATTGAAGAAGAATCTTTAGGTGATAATAGTTGATAGAAATAAATCCTTCAAAAATATCAGGAAATTCTGCTCCCTTTCTATTGATAATACTTCTTGAGGTGAACTACATTCCATGGTCGCCTCAAACAGCTTCCATGATTATCTTTGAGCCAATATGTGTTTTTGCTTACAGCCTTTGTTATCACATATGGTCCCTCCTAGTTTGCGGAAAGCTTTCCACAATTTCTTGGGTCTGATGCTGATTTTTTTGTCAAGACCAAATCTCCAACCTTAAAAGATTTAGGCTTGACACGAGCATTATAGTATGCTGTTGTCCTCCTTTAGTACTCTATATTCCAATACAGAGCCTTTTCCCTAACCTTGTCCAAAAACTCTAGATTCACTCTCAGTCCTTCTTCATTGGTTGCTGGATCAAACTTTTTTGATCTGTCTGACCCAACCATCACCTCTATTGGAGCCAAGGCCTCTGACCCATAAGCCAACTTAAAAGGTGTCTCCCCTATTGGTGTTCTGACTGTAGTTTTGTATGCCCATAACACATGAGGTAATTCGTCCACCCATTGATTGTTTGCTTCATCCAATCTTCTTTTGATTCCCTGTAAGAGAGTTCTGTTAGTTATCTCAATCTGCCCATTGCATTGAGGATAAGCCACAGAAGAATTTTTGTACTCGATGTGGTAGTCTATGCAGAATTCTTTGAATCTTTCATTATCAAACTGAGTGCCGTGATCTGTTAACAAGACCTTTGGCAGACCATATCTAAAAATGATTTTCTTCACAGGTCTGCAGCAAGGAGCTGCTATGACCAACTCGGCTCAATGCCTCCATGTGTTGATAGAAGCTCAAGACAGCATTTCTTGAGAGGCAGGAAGATTATCAGAAAATCCCAGGAGAGATTACAAAGCAAGTAGTAAAAACTCAAGAAAAATAATACCTTGTGGAAAGACGAACAAGAACGTAGTCTTGCAGGGTCTCAAAGGCCTGACGGTCAGTAGGCATAAGGCCGATAGAGCTCCACTCAGCAGCCTTCTCGGGATCCTGCGTGACTTGGTCTGTCTGCATCAACGACCACTGGGGGACGAAGATCTCCTCAGAATCCTTATTCTTTTTGGATTTCTTCGGAGTAGAAGCATCGACCTAGTCATGCTTCCTTTTGGTTCGGACGAGAGAGGGGATTTCGACCTCTTCCACCATCGGTTTCTTCCCTCTCCCCGAAGCCTCAACCACTAGCTTCAAGTTTCTAATACCCTTGTAAGAAGGGTCTGGAGGCGGCACCGAGGCCACTTGTTCTGCAGTCAATGCTCGAGGAGACTGTTGCTCTGCAGTCACAACGGCCTTGGCAGCCTTCACCTAAAGGCTATCTGGATTCATTCTTGGAGGCACTACAAAGAAAGACGAAAGTCAGAAAGCTGAAAAAGTTTGCAGTACATTCAAGAAAGCGAAACGTGGCAGTTAGAAAGCTCACGTTGAGCCAACCCCTAGTATTGGAGAATGGAGTTGTATTCCATCTCATGTCCATGTATCTCTTGATACCATGGAATTTACTTGATCTTCCTGACAGCAGCTCTGTCTTCTTTGGATAGTTGAGGGACCCGGTTGCCCTCAGAGTATGAAGTATACAGTTTCCAGGTGGTTGGGAAGTTAAGATCTGATTGAGGCGCTCGGCAGAAAAAATACCACTTGCGCCACCCTTTGTGATTGGAAAGGCAGGTTCCCCTGGCATGAATGCTGCCCGACCAGTCAAGCTCAACTTTGTTACGCTTGGAAAGCACAACCCAGCCAGGAGGATGGGAAAGAGAAAGAACATGAAAATGTACAAAAAGAGGAAGAGAAGGTATGATGCCAAGCTCAAAACATAAACCCAAGAAGCCGACGATGAGATGCCAGCTATTGGGAAGAAGCATTTCGGGACAAATGTCCCAATGATTCAGAATAGCAGAAAACAAAGTATTGAAAAACGGAAAGCGAACTCCTCTTTCCAGAGTATCTATGTACAAGGAAAATTTGCCAAGAAGGATCGAATCAACCCTCTCATCAGAAGTGGGAGCCCTAAGTTGGTACGAAGAAGGAAAGTCGAAGCGTTGGACGGCTAAAGGAAGGTTTTCCTCAGTAAAGGAGGAGGCAACAGAGCCAGGTCCATCAGTGGACTTGATAGGTTGTTTTGACTGCCCAGAGGATTCAGCAGTCGCCTTCGGAGTTCTGGATGGTCCAGACTCAGGAAGGGCAGAAGAAGCCTCAGCATTTTCTTTTGCTTTTCTTTGTTAGCTAACTTCTGCGAAGTCACTCCATAGGGTAGTTAAGGTTTTCTTGTCGCTATCCGACTGCTCAAAGGGGACAGAGGCAAAGGCCTCATCACCAGTATCGCCCTTACCGGCGTTAAGTTCAGGAGGAATTTCAGAAGAAACCCTACCTCCCTCCATTACTAAAAAGTCTGATTGTGGTTTCTAGAGAAAAAAGAAACCTAGAGACGAAAGTAAACTTTGTGAAGGAGTCAGTAGACTTACTGAATCACTGAGCCAGAATGCTTGAGACCGAGAAGATCGTGAGGGCGTGAAGAAGACGACGAGGTTTCAAAATTCTAGACAAAGAGAATGAAACCTACGAAGACAACGAACCACTACTAAGCACCCACACGAGTGTTCGAGGACGTGTACGATCGAGATGAATTCAACATCAACAATCTAGATTTGGAGACGGTTTGAAAGTTTGAACTCACAAATCAAAAACAGGTGTTCAGAAACCGTCATTTTGATTTCGTGAGCAATGATAGTTTCGGCTGCAGAGGATGCGTGGCGTGTGAAATCCAGCCCAAACCTAGCTCGGGGCACCCTATTTGTTTTGGGACAAAGAAGGACTTGTTTGATGTTAGACCTTGAAGTGGGACCCAAAGCTCAGTGTAGATATGTATAGAAGACCCTGTAAAGTCAAGCCAAGCCTCTCCCTTACTGTTGATCCGGGTGTTGACCCGAAACCCTTGGACATTGACGATGATGCCCCTCACTTGAGAACATTGTCAGGGTTAGTTTTGAATCTGCAGCCTGAATAAGGTGAGCTTAGTTGGTAGACATAATGAACTCCCATGTACAATCTGAAGATATTTCAGAAAACTAGACTTTTTGATTGACTTGTAGGAGAAAACCTCACTCAATTTGACCACGTATAGACCTTTGAATCCTTGTTCGAAGTTTCTGAACTATGTCTAGCCAATGCTGTCTGCACATCAAAGAAGATTGAATTAGTTGAAGCACCTAATGAACTTCCGTGCTCAATCAAAAAGTATTTCTGGAAACTAGACTTCTTGATTGACTTGTAGGAGAAAACCCCACTCAATTTGACCCCGTATAGACCTCTGAATCCCTGTCCGAAGTTGCTGTTTTTGCCTGGTCAACTGGCCAGTCAACCAGCCAGTCGACCAGCAATAATGAAATTCGAAAATTCACAAAATCACTTACCATTTTAACCCTACCTTTTTGGAACTCGTGAATGAAGATCTACCCCAATCATTGGCACTCTAGAGAACGAAAAGTGACACTCTCTTGGGCCTTCCTTGGTGTTTGTGAAGATCCTTAACTCCAATCATTAGTTTTCCACCTCAATCATCAACTCAAGGTATGATTCCTCTTATTCTTCTTCTAATCTACTCATTATTCTATCAATTTATGATCTTAAGAGCATGGTTGAAGTGCTGCAACCTTGCAAACACTTAACCATGAGTTTCCCCCTTTCAATTCCATGATTATCACCCCACTATTGCTATGATATACCCCATTAAGATTGATTACATTGCATTGCTTTGATTCCCTTCATTTCAACCTATTCTTTAGTTCAAACTGATATGTAGTTGTATGCTAAGTCTAAATTACTATGAATTCATGATTCCAATTTAGTTCTTAACATTCCCTTGACTGATTCACCATCATTCCTTACAATTACAATCAATTCCAATTCGATACATGATGTTTAGCATATAGAACATAGAACATAGGGTTTCGATTTGGGTATTCACAATTGGACCGTTGGATCGTGATAATTTTTTTTGTGTGTAGTGTCCCCATATTGCCATAATCATGCCCTCCAAGTTTCATGTTGATCGGAGCATCGGAAGATCAGTTTCGGGCCAAATCCTCAATTCTGCCCATTACTATCAAGCTTTGGTCGACTGACAGTCGACCAAGATATGACAGCATCCCTGTTTGTGGCCAAAATGCTTCGTTTGACCTCCGATTCGATTGTTTTCTTCTCTAATGTTGCTTATGTGTTGTCTAGGGTACAAACACTGACTTTTGGGCTATTCTTGGTGATTATTGGTATTATTTTCGACTCGATTAAGGTAAGGATGGTTATCACCATAAATACATAGGCTATGTGCTTATGCCTTGAATTTCATAACTTGGTGAACATGGTCTCTTTATTACTTTTGAACATCATAGGACTATTGTACATGCTTTAGAACAGTAGTATTGTGATTTCATATATTCTTGTTATAATGATTAATTATTATTGTCACTTATACTTATGATGAATCATTTCAATATTATGATTGAACTTCTGTTATGATGATGAATCAAATGTATGTGAGATGTTGGATTAGAGTATGTGGTTTGCTTAGGTATAACTTGGGAATGGGGAGTGTTCTATTGATGCTTCTGTTCTTGGGCATCGGAGGGAATAGTATGGGATGTTCTCCGAAGGTGCCCATCGACACTTTCCTGGGTTATTGGATGACATACATAGGATTGTCTAGTTGTATGGCTAGGATTATCCTTGTCGTATCAGACTCGAATCGGAAGGGCAATGAGACCGAACGACTCGTGGTAGGGTATGGTTTGATGGGCGCTCAAGACCGGTAACCACCCCGTGAGAGCACATAAACCATACTACGGATACCTGAAAAGGGCCATTTATTGGTAGGGTTGCAAATAGCTAGACTTGGGCTCACGGGCGCTCAAGACCGATACCCAACCTGTGAGAGGACGTGAGAGCTTCCCGTTTACTATTTGTGGATGGCCAATAGGGTTGATGAGTCCGTAATACGGGATTACGCTGACTCTAGTGTGAAGGATACCGGAAAGGATCGTCGGGGGCGAGGAATGGACGTATCTGGATCTGACATGATATGACTGAGTAGAAGACTTGCATTGGGTTAGGCTTTACCTTGACATGCGCCAATACTTAGACCAAATGGTGATGTGAGAGAGCGATGACCGAAACCCCAGCCAAGGTTGTTCGGAAGGTTTCAGGACCCAATTCCCACCGGCTTGAGTGATTGAGACCTACACAAAGAAGTATGGTGCTATGAATTAAAGCATGTCTACCTTAGAGACCAGCATTCATAGAGTTAGAAACATACTTGCATCATGTGTTTCATATCATATTTCATAATGTTATGGCTTGTATCATATGGCTTATGTTTTTATGGAATCACTACCTTGCTGAGTTCTTTTGAACTCACTCCTTTTTGCAACATATTTTGTTAGACTTTTCTGCAGGTACTACTATTGTTGATTGTGACAGTCAACGCTCTGAAGACCAAGTTGGTGACTCGTACCACACTGGTGGCGGTGAACACGTTGATAAAGATTAGCAGTCCGAGACTGATATTTGTCAGGAGTAGATGCGGTCTAGCTTACTTTCTTATAATTTTGTTATTTAGGAAACATTGTATAAGTTAGAAGAAACTGTAATTTAGTTGTTTACCTTTCCTTTCCCTTCTTTTAAGAACTGGTTGTAACTTGCACCTTATCTCATTCTACCTTCCGTTGTTATTGTAGAATGGGTTTCCGCCTTATTTCACATTTTGATTAATTATTTTATTAGTATCTTTCTGCACTTTGATGCTCTTTGTGATTCTTCTGAGATTCTTCCTTAACTTTTATTATTAAGTTATTTGAAAATTTTGATTTATTCTTGCTTTTGATTAAATTATTGTGCTAAATGGATATGATCGTTCCTAAACTTGATCTTTTGGGCTGTGGATCACTCCACCGGGTAATCCAGATAGGGTCCCCTTAGGGTGGATGTGACATGGCGTCACCCCCACAAAAAGTGAGAATACTCACAATGCTCGAGGAAAAAGCAACACAGTCGCATTAAATGTGATATGACATTTAATGGGTTGGGGATTATGCAAAAATATTGTTCGACAAGATACCAAGTTCAAAACCAAGCCCTCGGGATCGTCCAAACGCTTGGTCTGGGGGGCTCATGATATGGAGAAAATATAACCGAACCTGGTTCAATCTTGGTTCGACCCTCAACTCCGGCCGGGACAAAAGGAATCGACTCGCTTCCGAGTGAGCCGGGTTCAGGAGATAGCTTGCTGAGGAAGAAAACTAATTCAGCCACAAGCACGCCCTAATCCGATACGATCAGAATAGGCTAATCAACCTAAAGATGGCTAGCAGTATTTGGCGGCTGTCACTCATCGCTATTATATGGATAACTACCATATAACGATCTTATTATCAAAGGAGTCATCTACTAGTTCAACCTTGTAGAGATCTATCCCTCAACAGATCTATCCGTTAAGATCTGACGACTATCCGAAGAAGGCTCAAATACATCCAACGAAGGAGATTCGAAGGTACAGTCTATATAAGACATCACCTACTCATAAGAAGGGGGACATATACAATCTGAATCGTATTCTCGTTATTCATTCCTTAGCTCTGTGCTCCAATAGAGCCATTTGTGATTAAGTTCATCAACTGACTTAGCCTTCGGAGGTGGACTCCCGATCCCAGTGGTCGGGCCACATCTAACGTTTGTTTTTGCAGGTCATTCTCATGAGATCTAAGGGCTGAGAAGATTTTGGACGCATCAAATTTAAAAGATGGTTTTCACAATTCTCGATTATGAGTGTAACATCCAGCCCAAACCTAGCCTGGACACCCTATTTATTTTGGGATAAAGAAAGACTGGTTCAATGTTAGACCTTAAAAGTTGGACCTTAATTTCAATATTATTATCTTTGAAAACCTTAGGAAGCCATGTCAGACCTTTCCCTTAGGGTAGATATGTAATGTCTGGCCTTATCCTAACCTTGACCCGGCCCAGATTCTATTATGTTTGTGGGTCCGAAGACCCAAAGTGGGGGAAAAGATACTTGTGGATCCTTTTGGTTGTTGATTTGGTGTCGGAACCCAAGCCCTTGGACATTGACAATGATGCCCCTCACTTGAGAGCATTGTCAGTGTTAGTTTTGAATCTGCGCACCGAAGAGGGGTGAATTAGTTGAAATACCAAATGAACTCATGTGCTCAATACGAATATATTTCCTGAAACTAGACTTCTTGATGGACTTGTAGGAGAAAACCCCACTCCATTTGACCCCATATAGCCCTCCAAATCCCTGTCCGAAGTTGCTGAACTGTCTGGCAAATCCTGCTTGCGCATCGAAGAAGGTGAGCTTAGTTGGTGGACCTAATGACCTCCTATGTTTGATCCAAAAGTATTTTGGAAACTAAACTTCTTGATTGATTTGTAGGAGAAAACCTCACTCAATTTGACCTTGTATAGCCCTCCAAATCCCTGTTCGAAGTTGCTGAACTATTTCTGGATTCTCTGCTGAAACCTATTACCTGTTTTGGTCGATCCTTTTGGTCGATGCCATCAACCAAAGACCATCGACCAAAGTTGGCCAGAATCGAGAAAAATATGCTTTTTGGATATTCCTTCATCTATTTAAGTGAAACCTAGAACGATATTTTACTCATTTCAACATCTGAGAACGTGGGAAAGCTCCTCTTAGGCTCCTCCTTAGCTTGGGTGATGACCTTCTACAAGAATCCTTGTCTCTCTTCTCCAACTACCATCTTCTAATGTATGATTCTCTCTCTTGCTCTCTATTATACTCACTTCCCTTCTTCTTTTACTGATGAGACCATGGCCAAGGTGCTGCAACCTTGCAAACACCTTGCCATGAACGTTTCTTCCCATTTATACTTGCTTTTCCTTCATTCTTGCTATGCTTCACTTGCATCTTGATCCTTACATATACATTACCATGATTCCTTGCTTAACAACTTGATTTCTTATACTAAACTGAGATGTGGAGTATGATTAGTCTAATCTCTGGCTTGCAAATGATTGTAATCATGTTCCTAACCTATTCCTCAACTAATTCTCTAGCTTCCCTTTCAATTACATCAATTTCTCATGAATGCTAGGATTCTTGTCTTTAGAACATAGGACCTCAATTTGGGGGTTTTCATTTGACCCATTGGATTGTGATAATACTTGCTAGGTAGTGTTCTTACATTGTTATTAATCATCCCTCCAAGTTTCGGATCGATCCGAACCCCGGAAGACCCATTTAGGACCAAAATCCCCAAAATCCACTATTCTGTCCCGAAGACAATTTTGGTCGATACCATCAACCAAGACCATCGACCAAAGTTGTTGCTGACAGCAACTGTCACATCCACCTAGCCGGTACCCTATCTGGCATACCCGGGATGTGATCCACAACCCCGAAGATCCATAGTTCAGGGACCACATAATCCACATCGACGATAATACAATCATGAACAGATAATAATCATAAACTAACAATGAATGATCATGGAATTCAGAAATAAGGTGTCAGACATAATCAGAGTGCGGAAATAAATATCAAATCAGATAAATTAAGAAGGCAGTGGGCGGAATCCACTCCTTCACCAAACGGAAGTGAGGTCAAAATTTAGTTAAGTACAAGTCTCAAGTTATAAAGGTAAGTTAAAGTTATTACAATTCCTCTAAGTATACTGTCACAAAAGAAGGGGTAACTACTCATAAGTCTCCTCCATAATAAATATATCTTCTTCAAAGTTGAGGACCATGGAGACCCAACATGACTGCTCCCATACAACTCCGGGGCTAACCCTGGTACGCCTGGTAATCTTCTTCGGTATGGTCACCGAAGTCTTCAACGTAGCCAGCCTCCGGATGGTAGTATGAGGTATCTGGGTCCGCCTCAGGGAGGGTGCCATCAGAGTAATCACCTGTAGAATAGCCTAACAAAATATTGCAACAGAAAAGGAATGAGTTCAAAAGAACTCAGCAAGGAAGTTATCCCACCACACATAAACCACAAGATAATCATAAAATGATGCAGATGATATGAGGCATATAATGCAATATGACTTTATTCTAAGTATGCTGGTCATCTATGGTAGACATGCTTTAAGTCATAGCACCATACTTCTTTAGGTAGTCTCAATCACTCATCACCGGGAGGAATTGGGTCCTGCATCCCTCTCGGACAAATCCATGGTTGGGGTTTCGGTCACCGCTCTCTCACATCACCGTTTGGTCTAAGTATTGGCGCATGTCAGGGTATAGCCTAGCCCAATGCAAGTCATCTACTTAATCATATCATGCCAGTTCCAGATACTTCCATTCCTCCCCTCTCGGGATCCTTTCCGGTATCCTTCACACTAGAGTCACGGATATTACTCACCGGACTCATCAACCCTATTGGTCATCCACAAATGGTAAACGGGAAGCTCTCACGTCCCTCTCACGAATCATTTCACCGGTCTTGAGTGCCCGTGAGCCCAAGTCTAGCCATTTGTAACCCTACCAATAAATGGCCCCTTTCGGGTAACCGTAATGCAATTTATGTCCTCTCACGGAGTGGATACCGGTCTTGAGCGCCCACAAATCCACACTACTACCACGGGTTGTTCGGTCTCAATGCCCTTCCGAATCGGGTCCGATATGATAGGGACATCCTAGCCATACATCTAGACAAATCCTATGCATGTCATTCAATAACCCGGGAAAGCGTCAATGGACACCTTCGGAGAACATCCCATACTATTCCCTCCGATGTCCAAGGACGAAGCACCAGTAGGGTACCCCTCAATCCCAAGTTATACTTAAGCAATCACATGCCCAAGTTCATCATATCAGTTCACAAGATACAACGTCATAATAAACATTCAATTCATGACATTGACATAAGTCATCATATATTGAAATTGATAAACATGATAAAACATTGAAGTAATATAATGTAAACACAAAGCTACTGTTAAAAGACATATGTAGCAAGTCTAACACGATAAGAATATGAAATAGAAACTATATTTACTAGGTTAGGAATACCAAGTCAAGATTTTCATATCCTAGGTAATTACATCGATAACTATCCTTACCTTGAATCGGAGAAGAGAATGGTCCAAGATCACAAGCAAGTGGCCCAAATAGTCTTAAAGTCCTAAACAAGCATATATGAAAGGTTAGAGAAGAAATCGGAACAATCGGAGATCAAACGAATCAGAACTGGGCAAAAGTTGCTGACAGCAACTATATTGGTCGATACATTTGGTCAATAGTATCGACCAATAGTATCGACGAAATCAATTCCAGGACAGCAAGCTGGCTTTTCGGATTCTTGCCCAGATTTGGTCTTCCGGGTCTCGGATTGACATGAAACTTGGAGGATAGTCTAAGCACAACATGGGGACACTAATTATCAAGAAACTTTCATAATCCAATGGTCCATTTGGAAATCCCCAAATTGACATATCAAGGTTAAGAGTTGTAGATCATGGCATTGGCTATATCTCAATGCAAATTAGGGGAAAACATGGGGGATTAGGTAGGGAATTGTTTAGAAGTAACATGGAGCACATGTGCAAGGTATGGATTAGGTTAATCATGAGCTTCATCTCAGTTTTGGTAAATAAAGCAAGTTGGTAAGCAATAAATCATGGAAATGTGTAGTCAATGATCATGAGGTGAATCAATCATAGTCATATCGGTGAAAACATCATTGTATGGGGTTTAGAAGGTTCATGGCAAGGTGTATGCAAGGTTGCAGCACCTTGGCCATGGTCCCAACAGTAAAATAGAGAAAAGATGAGTGAGAAAGTGATTAGGAGAGAGAGTCATACCTTTAAAGTGGAACAAGAAAGTAGGAATGAGTGGTTGGCAATGATTGATGAAGAAGATGCTTCACCACTACCAAGGAGGAGTTCTTGGGAGGCTCTCTCACGTTCCCAGATGTTAAAAACGCGAGAATAGGGCTCCAGTCTCGAGGAATAAATAAATAGAAAAGAATATTCCAAGAATCTTTAAATCTGGGCTCAACAGACTTGTTGGTCGATACCTTTGGTCGATGGTATCGACCAATAGTATCGACCAAAACAATCTCTGCAGAAATTTTACAGAATAGTTCAGCAACTTTAGGTGCAGACTTGGAGGGCTATACAAGGTCAAATTGCATGGGGTTTTCTCCTACAGTTCACTCAAGAGGTCTAGTTTCAGGGAGTACCTTCGGATTATGCACAGGAGTCTGTTTGCTATTTCAACTGTCTCGCTCTTCATCAGTGCGCAGATTCTAACTTAGCACTGGTAATGTGCTCAAGGAAGGAGCAGCATCATCAATGTCCATAAACTGGAATCCCGACATTACGTCATCAACCAGTAGGGCCCATAAGTCCCTCCTACCACCACTTCGGGTCTTTGGACCTACAAACATAACAATGACCGGGTCGGGTCAAGGTTAGGTAAAAGCTGGATTTTACAGCAACCTTGCTCCTTTTTAATCCGTTTGACATCCGATCTTCCCGATTCCTTCTCTAACTTATTATTGATGTTTGTTTAGGGCCTTAACAATTATTTTGGACTATTTCTTGGTACTCTCAATTCATCATCAACTCAACCCAAGGTACGGATGGTTATCTCCATAAACATATAGATCATCAACTTATGATTCATGTTCTTATTTATGAATAGAATCTCTTGATTTCTTTTAATCTTTATAAGACTGTTATATATGTATTAGAACAGTAGTATTGAAATCTTTATACTCTTGTCATGTTACATTACTATTCTTGTTTACTTATGTTTATGATGATTCATTTCAATATCATGATTTAACTTGTATTATGAAGATGTATTGGATGCATGAGAAGTGATGAACTTGAATATGTGATTGCCTACATATAACTTGGGATTGGGGAGTGTCCTATTGACGCTTCTACCCTTGGGCACCGGAGGGAATAGTATGGGATGTTCTCCGAAGGTGCCTATCGACTCTTTCCCGGGTTATTGGATGACATACATAGGACTGTCTAGTTGGTTGGCTAGGTTTATCCTTGTCGTGTCAGACCCGAATCGGAAGGGCATTGAGACCGAACAACCCGTGGTAGTGTATGGTTGGATGGGCGCTCTAGGCCGGTAACCAATCCGGTAGGGGACATAAACCATGCTACGGATACCTAAAAGGGGCCATTTATTGGTAGAGTTGGATATGGATAGACTTGGGCTCACGGGCGCTCAAGACCGGTAACCAACCCGTGAGAGGACGTGAGAGCTTCCCGTTTACTATATGTGGATGACCAATAGGGTTGATGAGTCCGAAATCCGGGATTTCGCTGACTCTAGTGTGAATGATACCGGAAAGGATCGCCGGGGGCGAGGAATGGACGTATCTGAATCTGACTTGACCGACTGAGTAGATGACTTGCATTGGGCTAGGCTTTACTGTGACATGCGCCAGTACTTGACCAAATGGTGATGTGAGAGAGCGGTGACCGATTCCCCTTACCACGGTTTTTTTGATGACTTTACCGATCTTCCCCGGGCATTCCCAAGATATGGAATGGGAGAGTGACAGACGACCCATAGAAGTATGGTGCTATGACTTAAAGCATGTCTACCTTAGAGACCAGCATTCATAGAGTTAGAACCATACTTGCATCATGTGTTCCATATCATATTGCATCATGTTATGGCTTGTATCATATGGTTTATATTTTATGGAATGACTTCCTTGCTGAGTTCTTTTGAACTCACTCCTTTTTGCAACATATTTTGTTAGACTTTTCTACATGTACTGCCACTGTTGACTATGGCAGTCAACCCTCTGGAGGCCAAGTTGAAGACTTGTATCATACTGGTGGCGATGAACCAGTTGATAAAGACGAGTAGACCGAGATCGGGACTTGTTTGTAGCAGTTCAGTTTTATATTTGTGTGTTAGGGATGGGATGTCGCCTCATTCCCTTTTTAACCTTTTACTTGAACTATCGGGACTATAGCTTAGTTGTTTCACTTGTTATTTGGTGAATCGGTTGTAACCTTTACTTTTAGTCGTCTCATCTTCCGCTATTTTTATTGGATGGGTTTTCCCCTCCTTTTCACACTTTGACTATTTGTCCTATTTGTATCATTTCCACACTCGATATTATTTGTGAAACCCTTCTGAGATCTTTTCTAGACTTTTATTATTAAATTATTTGAATACAAGGAATTGTTCTTGCTTTTGATTATATTATTGTGCTAAGTGACTATGATCGTTCCTAAACTTGATCGGCGGGGCTTGTAATTCACTCCCGGGTAATCCAGATAGGGTATCCCCTTGGTGGATTCGGGGTGGGATGTGACAATGAGGATATCTAGAAATCAGAACATAATGGTGGATTCTCTTGCGAAATTAGCATCTGCAAAATTTGCTTCTTTACCGTAGGCGGTATATATTGAGGAGTTGGATATTCCAGCATATTCAGAGCCAGAGATAATGGAAATTGATACATAAATATCTTGGATGGATCCTATTGTACAATATCTTAAAGAGGGTATTCTCCCTGAGGACAGAGAAAATGCCAGAACTATGAAAAGAAGAGATGCCAAGTTTATTCTAAAGAATGAACTATTATATAAAAGAACAATTTCTAGGCCAACTTTGAAGTGTTTGGGACCATCTGATGCATAGTATGCTCTGGTAGAGGTCCATGAAGGAATCTGTGGAAGTCATCTAGGCGGGAAAGCTTTGGCTTATAAAATTTTAAGGCAAGGATTCTATTGGCCACGAATGCAAACTGAAGCAATTGAATATGTAAGGAATGTCATCAGTGCCAAATTCATGCTCCAATTCAGAACCAACCGGTGGAGCAGCTGACATCAATTCTCAATCCCATTCCATTTGAAATGTGGGGGATGGATCTACTTGGTCCATTTCCTATTGCGTCTGGAGGGAAAAAATTTGTGGTAGCTGCAATTGATTATTTCACAAAATGGGTGGAAGCAGAAGCCTTAGCCACAACCACCACAAATCAAATTGAAATGTTTTTCAAAAACAAGGTCATCTTCAAATATGGTCTGCCAAAAGTCTTATTGACGGATCATGAAACTCAATTTGACAATGAAAGATTCAAGGAATTCTGTGCAGATTATCACATCGAATGCAAAAACTCCTCTGTGGCATATCCTCAATTCAATGGTCAAATTGAGGTAACTAACAGAACACTCTTACAAGGAATTAAGAGGAGACTGGATGAAGCAAATAGCCTATGGGTCAATGAGTTACCTCATGTGCTATGGGCGTATAGAACTACAATCAAAACACCAACGGGAGAAACACCTTTAAGCTAGCATATGGGTCCGAGGCATTGGCTCCAGTGGAGGTAATGGTTGGATCAGATATATCAGAGAGGTTCGATCCGGTGACTAACGAAGAAGGAGGGTAAATCTTGAGTTTTTGGATTAAGTTAGGGAGAGAGCTCTATATCGAAATATAGGGTACCAGAGGAGAACAACGACGTACTATAATGCTCATGTCAAACCTAAATTTTTTAAAGTTGGGGATTTGGTCTTGAGGAAGAAATCAGCATAAGATCCGAGGAACTGTGGAAAACTCTCTGCAAATTGGGAAGGACCATATGTGATAACAAAAACTGTGAGCAAAAATACATATTGGCTCAAGGATGCTTATGGAAGCTGTTTGAGGCGACCATGGAATGTAGTTCACTTCAAGAAATATTATCAATAGAAAGGAAGCAGAATTTTCTGGTATTCTTGAAGAAATTATTCTATCAACCATTATCATCAAAAGATTCTTCTTCAATTTGCACAAAAGGTCTTTTTCTTTGAATCAGTCTTCTGATCATGCTTTCCAACGCTGATCTAGGGTCATTCCTTCCAAGGGTGATCCCGACTTTCTGAAGTCAGGCTCTAGTAAGCCAGCCTTCTGAGGCCTGATTATGCTTTCCAACGCTGATCTAGGGTCATTCCTTCTGAGGGTGATCCCGACTTTCCGAAGTCAGGCTTTAGTAAGCCAGCCTTCCGAGGCCTGATTATGCTAGCTGATTCCTTCCAAGGGTGGTCCCGACTTTTCGTAAGTCAGGCTCAAGTAGCCAGCCTTCCGAGGCCTGGTCATGCTTTCCGAAGCTGATCACAGATCATTCCTTCCGAGAGTGGTCCCGACTTTTCATAAGTCAAGCTCAAGTAGCCAGCCTTCTGAGGCTTGGTCATGCTTTACGAAGCTGATCACGGATCATTCCTTTCGAGGGTGGTCCCGACTTTTCGTAAGTCATGCTCAAGTAGCCAGCCTTCCGAGGCCTAGTCATGCTAGCTTAATCATGGATCATTCCTTCCGAGGATGGTCTCAACTTTCCAAAGTCAGGCTCAAGTAGCCAGCCTTCCGAGGCAGCCTTTCGATCGAGAACAGTGGAGTTGATCAAGAAAATTTCTCACAAGACAGGTTATATGGAAGATTTTAATCAAAGACACAAAAATTGTCTTCAACTATTGTCTAAGGACAGAAACATCTGATCAGTTATAAAAGCTTCATCAACTATTTTTCTCTAAGGGCATCTGATTAGTTATAAAAGCTTCATCAGCCATATTTTCCTTAGAAATACTTCATCAGCAACTAATCAATGATTTAGTAGTTGGTCGAACCGTGGTGTCTGATCAGATGTGCAACAACTCAAGGATGGTTATCATTTTATATCCATGGTCAACATTGCAAAGGTTCTCTTCAAAATATTGTTTTATCAAAGCCACAAAGAGAAAAAGAAAAGAAAGGGAAATTCTATTGATATAAAAGAGATTGACAAAGTCAGAGCCCTTATATTAAAAGGTTAACAAAAAGGTAAGTTAAAAAACAAAGGAAAATTTTTTCTTAAACATCTGGATTTGCAGGTGGGTTGGTCATCTGTAGCAGCATTTTTATCACCTTGGGGAGGTGAATCATCATCATCATTCTTATCACTAGAAGAGTAACTGTTGTCAGAACTAGAAGATTCATCATTGTCATCATCATTGTCATCTTCCGAAGAACTACTTGAATTCGAATGCTTTAAATTCCTAAGATCAAAAAACTTTCTGGATGGGAGAAACTCTTGAGGCAGCAGCTTGAAATCCATATTGGGGTAGATTTTGAGGATTTCAAAAAAGATTTGGTCAGAGCAGACCTTTACCACATTCTTGCAAAATCCGAGGAAAGCTGGATTATCTCCTGCTTCCTGCATTGATGAGGTAACTGAGCTGAGAACAACTTGATGTTCATCATGCATTCTTTTCTTTTCAAGCTCAAATTGTTTTCTTTTTGACTGCATATCTTCAAGCATAGAGGTTTTGTCCTTCAGAGTCTCATCCAAAAGAGCATCTAGATTTTCTTTTTCTTGAGAAATCAAACTTAAAGAAACCCTGAGATTATCTCTTTCTGTAGCAACCTCACGAAGTCTCGATCCCAAACTATCATTCTGATATTCTAAAACAGATTTTTCTTGCAAAACTAAGTTAAAGGCTTTATGATGATATTCGAGCCAACTCCAAGTCTGCATTTAGTTTCTTAGTCCTTTCAAACTTTTCTAGGAGTTTATTTTTCTCTCTCTCAACATCTTTTGACTAGGCAAAGGTTCTGACTAATTTTTCTTTGAGATCTTCTCTCTCAATAGTAGCAAGTTTAGCCCTTTCCAGAGCATCATTCTTTAACATTTCGAGCTAGAGAAGCTCATCTTTGTGTTTCAAAACAGCACTCCTTAACATAGAAGCCTCTTCCTGCAAGTCAGTGCATAGTCAGAGCAGAGTTGGTAATCAGTTTGTAAATCATCTATGTCATTGATCAAATCTATCTCTTTGAATTCAGCAGCTGTCAATTTTCTCTCTGAAGAGTTCAAACTTTTCTGAGTTCTTGTACCTCATTGATCAATTCAAAATTTCTTTTAATCAAGCTGTCATTTTCCTACGACAGAACTTTTTCTCTTTCTAGTACTTAAGAAAAAGCATTGAAAGCAGCTCCAAAACATCTGTAGGTTAATCAATGAAGACCAAATAGAATAAGTAAATGAAATCAATAGTAAGTTAGTTTTAATAAGAGAGTTAGAAATGTGCTCCTTACCCGCATCCATGTGAGTAAAGATCAAGGTCAGACATACGGGCTGTTTCCCTCTTATCACGAGGAATCCTGCCCTTTGTTCCCCATTCTCGAGCAACCTCCCAGTTATGGCTAGCTGTGTGATTTTCTTTCAAGAGCCATTCAGGGTTAAAGTGATTCCCCGAATTAGTAACACTCTGGGTATCATCTGACTGATCAGGAACTGGTTGGAGATTGGCGACCTCGATCATATTATGAGGACCCACATCCGCAGCTGCATCATTTGAATCAACTTGCATATCAAAGTTTTCAGCTACAATGTTTTCCTGGTCCCCAAGATCAATTGGGGGATCAGCTAGCACATTAACTTCTTGGGGAGCAACATTAATTTCTTGGGGGACAACTTCAAAGGTTTCTTCATGTGGTAGGATGTTCTGGACATTTTCTTCAAGAGCAGGAGCTATGTTAATGTCTAGAACGACATTATTCACAGCAAGGTTTGGTAAAGGCAAAGCAAAAACAGGGGGATCATTCACAACAATATTTTCATTCTGAGGAATACTTTCAGACATATTCTCTTTAGCAACAGTTTCCAAAGGAGGATCGGGCATAGTGGCATTTTCATCAAACAATTGATCAGCAATCTATTCAATAATTTCACCTACAGTATGAGCGAGTATATCTTCAGCAATTTTCTTCAAATGATCAAAAGAATTATCAGGAATTTCCTTACCTTGACCTTCATTCTCAACCATCTCTTCTGGGAAAAGCGTTATGGGGTAATTCGGCTGATGCAGGGGGAAGAGTATGTTCTGTGGCTTCTTCAACAATGTTTTCAGTGGCAATGGGAGTTTCTTGAGGAATACTTTTGTCAGTGGGTACTTCATGGGGAGCAAAGTCAGATTCTTTCTTCTTTCTCTTCTTGGAGCCAGATAACTCCTGGCCAAAAGCAGGACCTGTAGACCGAAGTCTACATCTCAAAGTATTAGAGGTTCTGGAAGTTCTTTTCTTGATAACAGGATTGTCACTGGCAACAATTTTAACAAGCTGCACATCAGGATTTTCTTCAACAATAGTTTTTTCTTTGACGGTATCTTCTGGTGCCTGCTCTACTTTTTCCTGACTAGGCGAAGATTTCTTCTCAACAGATTTTTTCTTGGAAGGTTTTTTGTGACTACGATCACTGGAAGGACGGAGGGCAGTATGTTTTCTCTTCTTAACATATTTTGCAAGCTTGGGTTCAGATTTCTCTTCTTCGAAACAGGCTTTTCGAAGTTCGGCGACGTTGGGGATTTTGTGGGCAATAGTTCCTATACATATATATAAATGGAATAAAGACAAGGTTCTGTAAAAAAAAGAAATGGAAAAAGTATATCATTATCATTGTCCTTTACCTGGAAAAAGACCGTGTTTGGCTAGGCCTGCATCAGTTTTCAGGTCAGCTGCATCGATCGGAGCTCCAGTAGAAATTAGACCCCAGGTCTCTCGATCATACTCATTGAGTTCAGGCCGCTTGTTCAAAGGAAAAAGAGAATTCAAGGAATGCAAACACCAATGGGAGCGGAAATGTGGATTTGGAATGGCACAGAAAAAGTATTTCTCTCGGCAACGCTTGTAATCATGAGGGATGGAAGAGTCAATGAAAATCTGGGACTCTCTACCCAGTTCATTTGTGATGCATGTTCTTCTTGCAAAATGGATGTATCCGCACTCGCGGGATACTTTCAAAGTATAGTAGTTTCTAAAAAGTTCAACAGAAGGAAAGCGCTTCATTCTAAGAATAAAGGCAAAAAAGCAATATACTAACCTCCAACTATTTGGAGTGAGCTGAGAAGGGAGAACATGATAGTAATCCAACATGGACTAGACTATCGAGATTAAAGGGATTCTGAAGCCAAATTCAAGGTGGTCAAGATAGATAGTGATAACTCTGAGATCAACAGTATATGGACGATCAAAAGGTTCGGGAACCCATATTTTGGCATTTGAAGGAAAGTGATAATCTTCTAAGTAAGATGACAGATGAGACTTCTTTACCTTGGTAGGATACCACTCTGGACCAGCGTATTTCGGATCTTTCTTCTCCTTGGACATGTTCACAGGGGTATAAGCAACGATAACTTCATCGTGAGCATAAGGAGAGGGTTTCCAATCTGGAGGACTCTGATCGGAAGAAGAAGTGCCTGAGGTTTTCCTCTGTCGTTTAGTACTTGGAGGCACAGTGGGTTGTGCAGAAGTACTGGGCGCTGAAGGAATGGTTGCAAGGTCCATAGTTGAGACGGGAAGGAAAGAGGAGAAGGATTTGCAGGATGAAACTTAGAAGGAAACTTGAAGAAGAGTGATAGAAAATGGCAGATGGATATATTTGATATTCTCAGAGAAAGCGGATAGAGTACGGATGAGAACAGATAACGGTTGATGAATAAATATAAAGAATGAAGAGAGGCGAAAGAGGTTTCTTGAAAAGTGGAGGGAAATATACGATGTTTCAAGATCAATGGTCATCACTTTTCGTAACCGACACGTGGAGTCAATCGGTGGGTTTAAAGGTATTACGGTTGAGAACACGAGGGTGATATAAGAGGAGTGGGGAGGACATAGTAACCGTACGTTGGGAAGAGACAGAATTTATGATCAAACGGAACAAGAGAGGATAACGTCAAGGAAGATGAAAAGTTGTATTTAAGAATATATAAAAAGTCTGACAAGAAAAAAGATTTCGGCTAGTCTACAAGATGATTTGGGGGCTGAGCACAAAAGCATAATGATTACGGAGGAAGGTTTGATTATCGAGAAAATTGTGATTTTATAAAGAAGATGAACCACAGATCAATGTTCGAGTTAATGATGATTTGACAACCTGATATTATAGTTTTTGAAAATCATAAATTTATTGGGAAAAGATATAAGGTATTGATCCAGTGAAGATTAGCTGCGAAGAAAAAGCGATGCGAGGGTTGACGAGAAACATCAAGAGTCGGCAATCAAGAAGGAGAAATATGAAAGGAGATCTTTATTCTGATTGAACGATTCAGATTTAACGTATATAGCCTTTTGATCAGAGCTCAGCATGGTATTCTAGAGTTCTTTGGAAGAAAGATTCAAACCTCCTGACCAGAGTCTCGTGTGAGTTCGACCTGATCAGCAGGCTTGGGGGCTTGTGTTATGACTAAAATATACCAGTACCGGTTTAAGACGATTCACTCCAGTCCTGTTCTGATTCGATAATGGTTCTAATAGGTTCGATTGTTTCAATAAAGAAATATATGGGTTCGCCCAAAGATAATAAAAGAAGATTGATCACAACCATCTAATCAGGAGCTACGATCCGGCGGTCATGATTGAAAAATACTATAGGCGGGAAAATCTATATAAAAAGGGGAAAAAGGACTCGTCAAGGGTAAGTCTCTCAGATCAATTCAAACACTGGATTCATTCCTGATTTTACTCCATTAGAACATCTCAGAAGCTCCTTCAAGCTCTGAAAAACTGTCTTCATATACCTAATTAGATCGTTGGAGACGCGACGCCGATCAAGATTATCAGCTCCATTTCTAACCGGTGTGTTTCATTTTCCAGTGAACGAGAGACTAACAGAGGAAGCAAACGATTCAGATCGATCCAGATCGGAGAAGCTTGGTGCAAAGATTGCGGTTCAAAACTACCGGCAAAATTAGCATCAACACTTCCGTTGCAAATATTCTATATTTAGGAAAGCAATTTCATTCAATGGCCATGTTCTAAATTTTTAATCAGAGTTGTAGATGGATCCCTTTATTTTAATGGATGATTGATTTTTTTTTTTTTACAATTCATAAGTTTCAATTCCTATGTTCTCTTTCTCATTCTTAATGCTTTGGGTTGACTGATTACCACTCTATTGATCTTTGCATTTTTTATGTACTTAATTTTGAAGAATTCGTGTGTGTTCGAGGGGAATTGAATGGTGAGTTGTTACATCTAGAGCGTTGTAGTTGTGAAGTCCAGCCCTAACCCTATCCCGGAAACCCTGTTGTTTGTAGGTCCGAAAACCCGAAGTGAAGGAAGAAGGCACCTATGGGCCATCTCAATGGAAGACATGGTGTTTAACCCAGAACCCATGGAGATTAATGATGGAGTTCCATACTTGGAAACCTTGTCAGAGTTGGAGAAGAAACTGCACCTTGATGAAGAAGAGCTTGGTTGATGGACTTAAAGCTTCATTGGACATGGTTTGAAGGTATCCCTCAATGCTAGGTGACTTGTTCGTTGAGTTGGGAGAAGTCCCATTGAAAATTTTGAGGTTTTGAGCTTCAATTCCCTAACTTGGGCTTGTTGTCAACCTGGGTCGACTGCTTGTGTGATATCCAGCCCTAACCTTGACCCGGAAACCCTGTTGTTTGTAGGCCTGAAGACCCGAAGTGAAGGAAGAAGTCAACTGTGAAACCCAGCCATAACCTTAACCCGGATACTCTTTTGTTTGTAGGTCCGAAGACCCGAGGTAGAAGTGAAAGTCAACTATGGGCCATATCAGTAGAAGACATAGTGTTCGACTCCGAACCTATGGAGATTGAAGATGATGCCCCATACTTGAAGACAGTGTTGGATTTAGGAAAAAAGACTATGCCTTGATGAAGAGAAGATTGGTTGATGACCTTAGAGCTTGGTGGATATGATTTAAAGCCATCTTTCCATGCTAGGTAAGTTATAGAATATGTTTTTAAAGTTTCGTTTGATTCCAAGTAGTGGAAGACCCTCAAATCCCTGACTTTGGATTTGCCTTCTGCCCTGGTCGACTGCTTGGGTCAACTGGGCTAGGCTACCCAGCCAATCGACCCAGAGTTGCTGAACTCGAGCAAAATCTTTTGTTTAGGTTATGTTGCTATATATACCCCATGACTTCGTGATTTTAGTATCCCTAGTCTCCAAAGCACTTAGAGAACGAAGGGAAACCATCTCCAAGCCTCCAAAAGTGTAGAAGAAGATCTAATCTTGCAACCTTGCTAGTTCTCTCTCTTGTTCTTCAATCAAAAGTTAGTATTCAATCTTTTGTGTTCTTGATTCATTCTTTCCATGATCACTCTCATCTTTGAACTGAGATTATGATGAAGATGCTGCAACCTTGTAGTCATATCTTTACAATCTCTTTTCATTCTCTTATGCCATGATCATCTCATTCATTCTTAACATGATTTTTAAGATTTCTTCTTAAACTATGATCATATTCTTATTTTGATTTATTCTAGCATTATAGATGCTTCTCTATGATTATTCATACCTCTGATCTACTGTGTTCTTGTACTAGAATGAGATCTTTTCATCTCTAGTTCATCTCTTTCATTCATAGCATGTTTCCAATGAAAACCATGATTTTTACCAAAATAGAAACTATGATTTAAAATTAGTAAGTAATGGTTTTAATGGTTGTTTGATGTCTAAATGATGATTTTTAGTCTTAGACTACTGTGTTAGACATTCTCTCCAAGTTTCGTCGCATTCCGGATTGTGTAGCATAGGTTTCGGATCAAGATTCCCTTTTTATTTTCAGATTTGCTCTTGGGCAAACTGCCAGGGTCGACTAACTCAGTCAACCCAGCCAATCAACCTGCAAGAAAAGAATCTGATTTCTTCGTCCGTTTCGATTCGATTGATGCTTATTCTTTTAGGACTACTTCCTAATGATTGTGTGATGCTATTTTAGGGTTTGTTTGCTAACTTTCGATTCATCATCTTGTCCGTCCATAATATATTCGAATCTATTTAAGGTAAGGAAAGTTGTTACCATATTAACATAGATTGCATAGATTTAGTTTCTAATTTGGGAACTACTTAGATTTGCTACTGTTATGTTAGTTTCTATTATAATATGAATGCTGTAAGTACAATAGGAACTTATTTCCTTATTTACTTTATGTACTTGGATCATGTATGAATAATTATTCATGTATGTTGCTTATTCATTTAATCTTGTCTTATTATACTCTTTCATATGATGAGATATCTGTCGTGGATGATATGACTGAATTATGAATGTGATTGTTTAGTAATGATTTGGGATTGGGGAATGTCCTTTTGACATTTCTGTCCTTGGACCTCATTGGGAGTAGTATGGGATATTTCCAATGTTGCCCTTTGACACTTTCCCGAATTATTGGTTATCATACCTAGGACTTGTCTAGTAGTGTTTGGCTAGGTTATACCCCTGTTATATCAGACCCGATTCGGAAGGGTATTGAGACCGAACGACCCGTGGTAGCAATGAGGATTCATGGGTGCTCTAGAGTAGTGAGTTATATCTGTGAGGGGACATGAATCACATTGTGGGGACCATTTATGGGTAGAGTTGCATATGGATAGACTTGGGCTCATGGGCGTTCAAGACCGGTAACCAACCCGTGAGAGGACATGAGAGCTTCCCGTTTACCATATGTGGATGACCTATAGGGTTGATGAGTCCGTATTTGAGAGAGTCGGATACGCTGACTCTAGTGTGAAGGATACCGGAAAGGATCCCGAGAGGGGAGGAATGGACGTATCTTGATCTAAGTTGATGTAACTAAGTAGAAGACTTGCATTGGGCTAGGCTTTACCCTGACATGCGCCAGTACTTAGACCAAACGGTGATGTGAGAGAGAGGTGACTTAACCCCCAGCCATGGATTGTCCGAGATGGATGAAGGACCCTTTGCCAACCGAGGATGAGTGAATTGAGACCTACCCAAAGAAGTATGGTGCTATGACTTAAAGCATGTCTACCTATAGAGACCAGCATACATAGAGTTAGACTCATACATGCATTGTTTGTCTCATATCATATCATTTTATGTTTTGCTTATGTTATCATGTTATTTATGCTATTATGGAATAACTTGCCTTACTGAGTTTCTTTTGAAACTCACTCCTTTTTGTACAACATCTTTTGTTAGATTATTCTCAGGGCCTTGATGACTATGAAGCGCAATATGAAGAAGCGCAAGATGAAGAAGCGTACCATACGTAAGGTGTTGGCAACTATGAAGATTACATTGAGGATTCCTCGAGTGGTCTCTCTTGTTACCAAGATTAGCCCTACTGTGGAGTGGGAGCGTCTGAGCGTGATTGATGAAGTCTATGTTTATGAAGACATTCTTTACAAATTAGAATAGACCTTAGCTTAGCTAGATTATATCTTTCTTTCTTGTCTTTAGAATCAGTTGTAATCTTCTTTGACTTTCGATCTACATTCCGCTGTACTCGTGGAGTGAGATTCCGCCTCACTCTATATTTGATTTTATATATCTATTGGTATCATTTCCGCACTCTGATGATTATCTCATTACTTTACTTTGATTTATTTGAATACTATTGTTAACCTTGATTTAGTCTTGTTCTTGATTATATTGTTGTGAATGTGGGAGGTTGATTTTACTAACAACTGGATCTTGTGGATTGTGGATCACACACTCAGGTATGCCAGATAGGGTACCGGCTGGGTGGATGTGATATGGGCCATCTCAGTGGAAGATGGTGCTCCATACTTGGAAGCTTTGGCAGATTTGGAGATGAAACTGCACCTTGATGAAGTTGAGATTAGTTGATGGACTTAAAGCCTTATTGGACATGGTTTGAAGGGATTTCTCTTTAGGTAAGCCAAATGTTGAGTTGAGAGAAGCCCATTTGATTTGGAAGAGGTTTGGCCATTGATGTCCCTAGTTTGGCCTTGCTGACATGCTTGGTCAACTGGGCCAGTCGACCAGCCAATCGACCAACAAGGACCAAATCTTTGTAGATCTCCTGTTTTGGTCTTTTGGTGCTCTATATATTAGAACTATGTGTTTCTTAGCCTCCTTTGCTTCTAAAACCCTTAGAGAATGTGAGAACCCCTCTCAAAGCCTCTCTTGATGTTGAAGAAAATCTACGTGCAAGTTTTCAAGTTTTCATCTCTTGTTCTTCAATCAAAGGTTAGTAATCTTCTCCACTTGCTATCAAATTCATTCTTGCCATTATCAAATTCTTATTACTGAGATTAAGGAGGTACTGCATCCTTGGAATTATCTTTTCTACAATCTCCAATCATTCTAATTGTGCTATGATCTTCATACTTGATCTTAGCGATGATTCATATGATTTATTCATGAAGCTATGATCATTCTTTTTATTTGATTTCTCTAGCATGATAGGTACATCTTCATGATTGTTCTTATCCCTAATCTATTGTTTTTAATCTACTTTAATGAGATCTTATCATCTTTAGTTCTTCTCTTGAGTTCATAGCTTGTTTTCATTGAAAACTATGGTTTTTACCAAATTAGAAAGTCATGTTTCCAAATTAGTAAGTATTGATTTTGACCATTGTTGGTGTCTAATCTATGCTAGTTAGTATTAGATTATTGTTCCTAATGTCCCTTTGAATTTTTTGCGTGTTTTGAATCCCGGAAGATGAGTTTCAAATCAAAATTTTGATTTCTACTGCATATTGTTCATGCGGTCAATTGCTTGGTCGATTGGACCAAGCTACCACCCAATCCACCAAGGCTAATAGTAGTTGTGTTCTTCATACGAATTGATTCATTTGACCTCTAATCTTCTAGGTCTTTTTCCTAATGTTGTATTTATGCTTGTTTAGGGTTTATTTGCTAACTTTGGAACCATTCCTTTTGATCTTCGGATATCCATCGAAGTTAATTAAGGTAAGGACAATTGTTTCCATATTAACTTAGATTGCATGAATCTTAGTTTCTAAGTTGGGAAACACATGGATTTGCTACTGTTATTACATTTTTCAATTATTAATGTTACTGTTGTAAGTATAGTAGGACCTTATTCATGTTTTTACTTTATATACTTTATATACTTGATCATATATGGATTCCTACTCATGTATGTTACTTATTCAGTTGATCATGTCTATATGTATTCTTTTATATGATGAGATATCAGTTGTGTATGTTATGACTGAATTGGGAATGTGATTGATTAGGTATGATTTGGGATTTGGGAATGTCCTTTTGACATTTATGTCCTTGGACATCAGTGGGAATGGTATGGGACATTTCCGATGGTGCCCTTTGACGCTTTGCCAGATTATTGGTTGTCATACCTAGGGCTTATCTAGCGGTGTTTGGCTAGGATGTCCCTATTATATCAAACCCGATTCGGAAGGGTATTGAGATCAAGTAACCCATGGAAGCAATGTGGGTTTGTGGGCGCTCAAGACTGGTGAGTTATATCCGTGAGAGGACATGAATCACATTATGGAGGCCATTCATTGGTAGGGTTGCACTTAGTAGACTTGGGCTCATTGGCGCTGCAGACCGGTGAATTATATCCGTGAGAGGACATGAGAGCTTCCCGTCTATTATTTGTGGATGACCAATAGGGTTGATGAGTCCGTAGTCCGAGTTGGTTGTAGCCATAGGATACACTGTCTCTAGTGGGAAAGGTACTAGAAAGGATCACCCGGGGCGAGGAATGGAAGAATCCAATCCTAAGTTGATATAACTAAGTAGAAGACTTGCATTGGGTTAGGCTTTACCTTGACATGCACCAATACTTAGACCAATGGTGATGTGAGAGAGCAGTGACCTAAACCCCAGCCAAGGATTCCTGAGGGATGCAGGACCCAATTACCACTAGCAGAACCCAAGATACCAAGATGGTTGAGGGAGAGTGATTTGAGACCTACCCAAAGAAGTATGGTGCTTTGACTTAAAGCATGTCTGCCTATAGAGACCAGCATACATAGAATTAGATTCATACATGCATCGTCTATCTCATTTCATTTTGCATCATGTTATGTTGTGCCATCGTGCTTTACTAAGTTGCTATGGATATAACTTGCCTTGCTGAGTTCTTTTGAATTCACTCCTTTTTGCAAATATCTTTGTTAGATTGTTCTATAGATACTGACGAATATGAAGGCCAGTACTACGAAGCGCAAGCCAATGATGCATACTACTCTCAAGGTGCTAGTGTCACACCCCACCACCAGTCTCAGTTACCCACCCGACAACCCGTGGGAGTGATCCGTTACAGGATCCACAGTTTTAGTCTATCAACAATAATAAATAGAAATAAAGACAATCAAGAGCAATAATAGTTCAATTAATGAATTAAAGGATTACAAAAGTCCAAATACTCCAATAAAATAATCAATGAAAGAATAATAAATTAAAATGAATATGAGTTCAGCGGAAGCAATAAAAAGAGTTAAATTATTTTCTTTCCAATTTCCTTCTCTAAGGCTAAGTAATGTTTTTCATGAATCTTTAGAAAAGGGGTCCTCCAATTCTTCTCCATTCGTTGAGCGAACTGCCTGGCAACTTGTCTTCTCTGTCCATCAATGGGTGCGATAAGCACATTCCATGCACTAGCAGGAGCTCCTGCACAGGCTATCTCCATTTCCCATTGTCGGTGCCACATCTTCTTCATACTGGAAGGTTCCTTCATAGGAAACCAATCCATCTTCCGACACATTTCCTCCATCTGCACAGGCATAAAACATATACAAATAAAGGAGTGAGTTCTGGAGAACTCAGTAAGAACAATAACAAATCCCATCCATATATCCAATAAATCAGAAATGCATAAACGATATGAATGAGTGCAAGGTATGAATGATTATGATTCTAGCTATGTAAGTCTCTAACAGCTGACATGTGTTGGTGCTATTTCTGCTGATCGCCTTGAACCGAAGTTTCTCGCACCGAACTCCTCAGATCTGATTCGATCTGGTTTGCTCTTCGATCAATCAACCTCTCACTCTTGAAAGAAACAGAATCACAGTAAGAAACGGAGCCGATCGTCTTGATCGGCGTCTCGTCTCCGACGGTCTAGTCAGTAGGGTGTTGATGGTGTTTACAGAACTCACTTGGAGCTTCTAAAATGCTAGTAATGGAGTTCAATCAGAGTGAGCTTAGAGTTTTGGTTGATTCTAGAGACTTACCTTCTTACGGATCTTCCCTCTCTTTTATACTGGCTTTCCCGCTTATAATACTCTTTCAATCATGGCCATCAGATCATTGCTCCTCTTTGGACGTCTTCGATCATCTTACCTTTATCTCTCAATTAAACCCGGCTGAGGTTGGTTTGACCGGTATGAACCGGCAATGGATATATTAGTTACAACATAAGCCCCCAAGCCTGCTGATCAGGTCGAACTTGTATGAGACTCTGGTCAGGAGGTTTTATCCTTTTCATCAAAATCACACAGTATTCCTTGTCCAGCTAGTACGCCTTTTCCCCAGGTAATCCTCGGTTTCTTCAAAACCTTGATGACGAGTTATCGTATCATATCATCATTATCTTGAAAATCTGCTTATAATCATATCTCTCATGAAATCATGTCCTTTGTATTGGTTGAAATTATATTATCTTCGTACTCAGCCCCCAAATTATCTTAAAACCGGCTGAAATCACTGTCTTGTCAGATCTTTTCTGAATTTTCAAATATAACTTTTTAACTTCCTTAACGTTACCGCCGCTTGATCACTGACTTCGTCTCTTTCCCATGCATTGCCATCATATTGTTCCCTTGCCCTTTCACATATCATCTTCATTCTTTTCAACTGCTGTTTTTCATACGTTAGCCGATTAATCCCACGCGTCGGTTACGAAAGGTAATGACCATTGATTTTGGACCATCGTGTATTTCCCCCTCCTTTCAAGAAATCCTCTCTCATTCTTTATATATATCATGCCGTCGTCACCTTTTCCTTTCCGTACTCTGTTCTTCTTCGCGAACACCAACATACCTATCTGCTAACTCCTTTATTACTCCTTTTCAGATTTTACCTTTTCAATTTCCTTCTTCTTCCTTGCTTATCTCCGCCATGGATCCTGCTTCCAATCCTTCAGTACCCAGTATCTCTTCCCAACTTGATATACCTTCAAACAGAGAGCAAATGAAAAATGTGTCTGGTGCTTCTTCCTCTTCTCAACATGATCCTTCAGATTGGAAACCGGTCCCGTATGCTCATGACGAAGCCATCCTTCCTTATACTCCTGTCAACATGTCCAGAGAAAAAATGGACCCAAAGCATGCCGGTCCTGAATGGTATCCCACTAAAATAAAGAAATCCCACCTGGATTCTTATTTGGAAAGTTACCATTTTCCTTCTGATGCTAGAGTATGGGTTCCCGACTCCTCCGACCGTCCTTACTCAGTTGATCTTGGTGTTATCACCATCTACCTTGATCACCTTGATTCAGGTTTTAGAATCCCGCTGATTCCCGTAGTTCAATCTTTGTTGGACTATTATCATGTCTGTCCTTCTCAGCTTACTCCAAATAGTTGGAGGCTGGTTTACTGTTTTTTTGCGTTTATTCTCCAGATGAATCGTGTCCCGTCTGTTGATCTCTTCAGAAATTATTACACCTTGAAAGTATCCCGCGAACGCGGAATATCTTCATTTTGCCAGAAGAACCTGCATTTTGGGTGAACTGGGAAGAGAATCCAAAATTTTCATTGATTCCTCCATTCCCCATGACAATAAGCAATGGCGGGAAAAATACTTCTTCTGCGCTATTCCAAATCCAAACTTCCGGTCTCGATGGTGTCTTCATTCCTTGGAATCCTTATCTCCTCTAAAAGTACGTCCTGTGCTTACTGAATATGACCGAATAACCTGGAGTATGATTCCGACTGGAACTCCCATAGATGCGGCCAAGTTGAAGACAGATGCAGATCTCATTAGTCACGGCCTTTTTCCAGGTAAAGATAATAACTGTTGTATACCTTTCTACCTTTTTGTAATCCTTACTCATTATCATATATTTTTGCCATCAGAAGTAATTGCTCGTCCCATCCTTAATGTTGCTGACCTACGGAGAAGTGTTTCAGAGGAAAAGAAGTCTGATTCTAGGGTTATTAAACCCTCCAAGAAAAGAAAATACACTACTCGTCATCCTTCGAAGAGAAAAACTGCTAAGAGAGATTCCCCTGATCAAGAGAAAACTACCCCGGCTCTAGAAAGTGCCATCAGAGAAGATGCTGATGTGCAAATTGTGAAAACAGTTGCAAGTGAAATCCCTGGTCCCAAGATGAGGACCTCCAGAACCTCCAATACACTGAGATGTAGACTTAGGTCTACAGGTCCAGTCTCTGACCAGGGCCCATCTGGCTCAAAGAAGAAAAAGAAAAGAAGAAAAGAAATTCATACTACCCCCATAGAAGTTCCTACTGTTGAAGATAATCCTTGTGAAGAAATTCCTCATGATACTTCTGTCTTCCCGAGAAAAAATGGTTGAGGACGAAGGTCAAGGTAAGGATTTATTTGACTATTCTTCTGACCATCTGAAGAAAATTGCTGAAGACATACTAACACATGCTGCAGGTGGTATTATTGAAGAAATAGCCGATCAATTATGTGATGAAAATGTTGATGTTCCTGTCTCTCCCTTGGATGTTGTTGCCGAGGATCGTGTGAATGAAATTTCCGTTTCCGTTTTACCTTTATCCATCCCTGTGTTGGATGTTGCTGTCCCAGATGCTGATGTTCTTGCTCCTCCAGATATTAATGTTCCCCCTCCTGAGAAAAGTGATGAAGATGTTCCTCCCTTGGAGGACAATAACCAAAATGTTTCCCATGGAATTCATGAAGTAGTTCTCCCAAAGAATAATCTTGTCCTTCCTGAAGCCCTTGTGGTAATTGACCCTCATGTCGGTCATGAAGACCAAGAAAATATCATCATGCAGACTGGTTCAAATGATGCTGCAGTGAATGTTAATCCTGAGAATATTCTTGAGGTAGCTGATCTCCAACCAGCCCCTGATCAGGTTGATGATACCATGAGCAATGCTGATTCCGGGAATCCTTTCCACCCTGAGTGGTTTTTAAAAGAAAATCACATAGCCAGCCGTAATTGGGAGGCTGCCAGAGAATGGGGTACAAAAGGCAGAATCCCTCATGACAAGAAGAATACTGCACGGATGTCTGATTCTGATCTTTATTCTCATGGGTGGGGGTAAGAATTAGACCTCTTCTTCTTTTTTATTTATTTAGAACTAATTTGCTTTTGATCTGATTACTTATATTGTCTTTAATATATACATATATATTGATTGATAAACAGATGTTTTGGAGCTGCCTTCAATGCATTTTCTGAAGTGTTGGAGAGAGAAAAAACTTTGTCTCGGGAAAATGATGAACTGATCAAGAAGAACTTCGAATTGGTTAATGAGGTACAGGATCTTTGAAGAAAATTGGGATCTTCAGAGAGAAAATTAACAGCAGCTGAGTTCAGAGAAATAGATTTGATGAATGATCTTGATAGTTTGCATAATGATTATGAAATTTGCTCTGACCATTGTGCTGAATTGCAGGAAGAAGTTTCTATGTTGAGAGAAGCCGTTTTGAATCATAGAAATGAGCTTTTTCAACTTAAAATGTTAAAGGATGATGCCCTTGACAGGGCCAAAATTGCCACGGGTGAAAGAGAAGATTTTAAAGGAAAGTGACCAGAGCCTTGGTCCTGGTCACAAAGTATTGAGAAGGAAAAGAATGAACTCCAGGAGAAGTTTGATGAGATTGAGAAGCTAAATATCGCTTTAGAGTTGGCACAAGAATATCATGTGAAAGCCTTCAGTTCAATTCTGTTGGAGAAGTCTGCTTTGGAAGATAAGAGTAATGGTTTGGAGTCAAGGCTCAATGAGATAACAATGAGAGAAAAGGATAATCTCAATGCTTCCTTTAATTTGGTTTCTAAGGAGAAAGAAAACCTTCATGCACTCCTGGATGAAACTTTAAAATTCAAAACCTTGCTGCATGAAGACTTAGAGGCAGAGAGGAAACAGTTTGAAATTGAAAAGAGAAGAATACAAAATGAGAGCCAGATAGTTTTAAACTCGGTTACCTCCTCTATAAAGGAAGTTGGAGATAATCCGACTTTCCTAGGGTTTTGCAAAAATATGGTAAAGGACTGCTCTGACCAAATTTTTTCAGAGATCCTTAAGACTCATCCTGGTTTAGATTTCAAGTTGTTACCTCCAGAGTTTCTCCCTTGTAGGACCTTTTTTGATCTTAGGAATTTGAAGCATCCCAATTCTGATTGCTCATCAGAAGATGATTCTGATAATGATATGAGTGATTCCTCCAGCTCTGGCCCAGATCATTCTGCCAGTGGTTCAGATGATAATGATGATGATAACTTACCTGCTCAAGGAGATGAAGATATTGCTGCTAATGATGCTGTTGATGTTGATCCGTCTGATAATGCTACAGATGTTGATCCATCTACAAAATCACACATATGAAGAAAACACTCTTTTTGCTTTATGGACTTACCTTTTTCTTTCTTGCTTACCTCTTTTGCATATGAGGGTTTTTTTTTTTTTTTTACTTGTTCAACTTTTATGTGAATGAAATTTTCTTCCCTTCTATTATGATTATTTTTATATTATATATACTACTGAAATACCTCTGATGAAAAAGTATTTGAAAGGATTTTTAATACCTGATCAGATAGCTTGAGATGTCGATTTAATACCTGATCTGACTTTTGAGCCTTAATTAATAGACTTCAGTGTAACCTGATCCTTGAGTTATTTTATTGATTAATTCCGTCGTACTCGATCCAAATGATGCCTTAGAAAAATGGCTACTGGAGCCTGACTTCGGAAAGTTGGGATCATCCTCGGTACGGAATGATCCGTGATCAGCTTCGGAAAGCATGACCTGGCCTCGGAAGGCTGACCACTTGGGTCTGACTTCGGAAAGTCGGGATCATTCCTCGGAAGGGACAATCCGGGATCACCCTCGCGAAAGGAATGATCCGTGATTAGCTTAATGTGACCTGGCTACCTGAGCCTGACTTATGTAAAGTCGGGATCACCCTCGGTACGGAATGATCCGTGATCAGCTTCCGAAAGCATGACCAGGCCTCGGAAGGCTGGCTACTTGAGCCTAACTCACGAAGAGTCGGGATCATCCACGGTACGGAATGATCCGTGATCAGCTTCGGAAAGCATGACCAGGCCTCGGAAGGCTGGCTACTTGAGCCTAACTCACGAAGAGTCGGGATCACCCTCGGTATGGAATGATCCGGATCAGCTAGCATAATCACGCCTCGAAAGGCTGGCTACTTGAGCCTAACTCATGAAGAGTCGGGATCATCCACGGTACGGAATGATCCGTGATCAGCTTTGGAAAGCATGACCAGGCCTCGGAAGGCTGACCACTTGGGTCTGACTTTGGAAAGTCGAGATCATCCTCAAAAAGAATGATCCTGGATCAGCGTTGATATGGCTTGATCAGAAGAAACTGGTTCGCATAGATGCCTCTTGGTTTAATAACGAGAAAGAAACTTTGGATGACCATGTTTAATAAAATGTATTCTCCAAGAATACCAGAAAATTCTTTCTACTGATAATATTTCTTAAGGTGAACTACATTCCACGGTCGTTTCAAACAACTTCCATGAGAGTCCTTCAGCTAGTATGTGTTTTTGCTCACAGTTTTTGTTACCACATATGGTCCTTCCCAGTTTGCAGAAAGCTTTCCACAGTTCCTTGGATCTGATGCTGATTTTTTCCTCAAAACCAAATCTCCTACTCTGAAAGATTTATGTTTGATTCGAGCATTATAATACGCTGCTGTTCTCCTTTGATATTCCATATTACGGTATAAGGCCTTTTCTCTGACTTCATCTAAAAATTCGAGGTTTGCCCGTAGTCCCTCTTCATTAGTTATTGGATCAAATCCTTCATATCTATTTGATCCCACCATAACTTCCACTGGAGCCAATGCTTCTGATCCATACGCCAGTCTGAAAGGTGTTTCACCTATTGGGGTCCTGACCGTAGTCCTATATGCCCATAATACATGAGGTAGTTCATCAATCCACAAACTATGCGCTTCATCCAGTCTCTTTTTTATCCCCTCCAAAAGTGTTCTGTTTGTTACCTCAATTTGGCCATTGCATTGAGGATATGCTACAGATGAGTGTTTGCACTCAATATGATAATCTGCGCAGAATTCCTTGAATCTCTCATTGTCAAATTGTGGTCCGTGATCAGTCAGTAGAATCTTTGGTAGGCCATATCTGAATATGACATGATTTCTGAAGAACTTTTCAATTTGACTCGTGGTAGTTGTTGCCAAGGCTTCTGCTTCTACCCATTTCGTAAAATAATCGATTGCAGCCACTACAAACTTTTTCCCTCCAGCTGCGACAGGAAAAGGTCCCAACAAATCCATAACCCACATAGCAAATGGGTGAGGATTAAGAATTGATGTTAGCTGCTCTGCTGGCTGGCTCTGAATTGGTGCATGAATCTGGCATTGATGACACCTTCTTACATACTCAATTGCCTCAGATTGCATTCGTGGCCAATAAAATCCTTGTCTTAAAATTTTATACGCCAAAGCTTTCCCACCTAAGTGATTTCCACAAATTCCTTCATGAACTTCAGATAAGGCATAAAGAGCATCAGAGGGTCCCAAACATTTCAACAGTGGCCCATAAACTGTTCTTTTATATAATAACTCATTTTTTAGAATAAACCTGGCAGCCCTTCTTTTCACAGTTCTGGCCTTTTCTTTATCTTCAGGAAGAATACCGTCCTTTAGATACTGTATAATAGGATCCATCCAAGATATCTCTGCATCAATTTCCACTCTCTATTCTATCTTTTTCTATTCTTTTCTATCCCTCTTTTGCTATTGAGACCTTGGAGATGGTGCTGCAACCTTGCAACCATCACTCCAAGTGTCCACTCTTGCTTAACCTATGATCCTCTCACCTATCTATTGATGCTATGCCCCCATTTCAAGCCTAGCATATACATTCTTTGATTTTCTTCTTAACATCATGCCATCTTGTACAAAATTGAGGTATATAGTATGCTATGTACATGTTTATCACTAGCATATGATCCTAATCGAATTTCTATAAGTTCCCTTAGCTAATGCATGCCCTTTTAATGTCAATGCAATCAATTTCAATCCATGCTATGATGCTTGTCTCTTGAACTTAGTAGCTCAATTTGGGGCTTTCTATTTAGACCATTGGATTATGTTAATTCCTTGATTTTTAGTGTCCTTATACTATTCTTAAGCATTCCTCCAAGTTTCGGATTGATCCGAACCCCGAAAGACCAATTTCGGACCAAAATCCCAAAAACCCACTATTCTGTCCCGAAGACATTTTGGTCGATCCTCTTTGGTTGATGCCATCGACCAAAGACCATCGACCAAAGTTGTTGCTGACAACAACCTTCGCCAGTTTTGACCCATTCGACATCCGATCTTCCCGATTTCTTCTCTAACTTCTTATTTATGTTTGTTTAGGGTCTTAACATTACTTTTGGACCATTTCTTGGTAATTCTCGATTCATCATCAACTCAACCTAAGGTAAGGATGGTTATCTCCATAAACATATAGGCCATGAACTTATGTTTGGTACTTATACTTAATGAACATAAGCTCTTAATTGCTTTTGATTATTATAAGACTGCATGAACTGGAAGGTTTGAGTGTGGATTTGACGTATTGATGAAGAACCGGCTGAGATTTTGGATCAGAAGGATAAACAGTTGAGAAACCGGTCTATACCTTTGGTGAAGATTAGATGGAAGAATCATTCTTTTAAGGAAGCATCTTGGGAGAAAGAAGATGAGATGCGGTCCAAGTATCCTCACTTTTTTGGACCTTCAGGTACGTTGTAATTTCGGGGACGAAATTTCTTTTAAGGAGGGAGGGATGTAACAACCCCCGTATTTCTAACCTGGGATCCGTATTGCAAGTCCGAGAACCCGAAGCTCTTGTTAGGTAAATTTATGGAGTGTCCGGATAGAAGTCCATGATCCATACCCTGAACCCATGGATCTGGATTCTCTGTCTAAAGAGCCTGCCTTGCTTGGTAGTTGGACTTCTGGAAGGCAAGTGATGTCTGGAGATGTCCGGAATGAGGGTAAGATCTCCCCCATCTCTTCTTTATGGTTATGTTGTACTTGGACATCAACCCCTGGCAAAAGCACACTTGTATAGAAAAATACATGGGGGCGGTTGCTAGTGGCAGTCAATTGAACCAAGCGACCGCTTGGAGCGACCGCCTAGTTCTGGTTGCGGGGTTTTGCCCTATGTTGCCCCCTAACCTCTATAAATAGTAACCCTCACCTAATTTCCGAATATTTTATTCGTGGTTACCATGTTTGGAGGTTAGACGGCTGCGGAGAAGTGCCGAAAGCATATCTGAAGTGCTGTTGGAGTCCCAGAAGGTTCTACTGACTTCCATAGTTGATCTGGTTTAGGTAAGTGATTCCTTGTTCACTTATGCTCCACCACTTGCTATGATAAAGTAGATTAGTATTCATCTTTGGTTGTTCTTGATCCTTCCATTGCATTGTCTATTCTTTTGATGATCTTGGTTAGATCAGATCCGAAACGAAACCCTGCTTTCGTAAAAAGGGCTGATCTGAACAAGGGAAGGTTTCTAGATAATCCAATTATGATGATTGTTAGGTTTCCTTTCACCCATTGGCTATAGGATTGTTAGATTCGAGATTCAGACTATGATCACTCGGAATTCGGATTGAAAACGAATGATCAAAAGTCTGAGTTTCGAATCTGAAACTTACTGTTTTTGGGGCGGTCACTATTGGCGGTCGCTCGACCTAAGCAACAAGCACAAGCGACCAGCTGGTACACAGTGACCAATTGGCTTTTGGTTTTGATCCGATTTGATTCAATTGACTTATACCTTATGTAACCCTATGTATAGGTGTTCTCTGTTTGAAGAGAAAGTTTTATAAATGTTTACGAATTTCTTTTTACGGACGAATTACTTTTATGCAGGTAAGGGCATACAATCCTATCTTTATGAATAGACTTAAACATGCTAGTCCAGTGTCTGTTAGTATTAGTCTTTCATTTTATATGCTGTTGTAATCATGTTTTACATGCTGATTTTGTTATATTACTGCTGTTTATCTTGTTTACATATATACTTTGTTGGTTATAAATGTGATACATTGATGATGGTCGGTATGTGGTTCTGATGGATGAGGTATTCCTTTGGGATATATTAGCTTGGGATATCAGAAGGCTGTGGAATGGGACACATGCCTGCTGATGTCTCCAGCACTGTCATAACTATTGGATGACATTCTTAGGTAGAGTCTAGGTATCCCACATGCTACTACCCTTTCGGTAGGGGGATTGAAACCGGATGACCTGTGATGACGGTGATGTGACGTTGGTCCACTATTAGTCATAGAAATGGTAAGGTTGCATATGTTAGGGTTGGGCTCATGGACGTCCAAGGAACGGACCAGGTGTCGTGAGGAGTCATGAGAGCATTCCGCCCCAATAATATGTGGATGACCATAGGGTTATGGAATGAAGTCCAATAGCGGTAGCCAGTCTGTGAGGATTCTCATTGCTAGGTTGCGAAGGATACTTAACCGAGTTGGTTGGTGCCATAGGGGATGTATCTGGACTTCGTGTAGTGTGTTACCTGTATGACCTTGCATTGGATTAGAAACCCCGACATGTGCCAGTACTCATTGCCAATGGTCGTGGTGAGAGAGTTTTGACTTAACCCCAGCCATGGTTTGAGAGCCAGGTGTGGACCTTCCATTTTACCCAGGATCCCTACAGAGGTAACCAGTCCTTGTCGGATCAGAGTGACTAGACATACCCAGAGGAGGGCTGGTGTATATCTTAAAGCATGTTGTTGTAACTAATATATCCATTGCCAGTTCATACCGGTCAAACCAACCTCAGCCGGGTTTAATTGAGAGATAAAGGTAAGATGATCGAAGACGTCCAAAGAGGAGCAATGATCTGATGGCCATGATTGAAAGAGTATTATAAGCAGGAAAGCCAGTATAAAAGAGAGGGAAGATCCGTAAGAAGGTAAGTCTCTAGAATCAACCAAAACTCTAAGCTCACTCTGATTGAACTCCATTACTAGCATTTTAGAAGCTCCAGTGAGCTCTGTAAACACCATCAACACCATACTGACTAGACCGTTGGAGACAAGACGCCGATCAAGACGATCAGCTCCGTTTCTTACTGTGATTCTGTTTCTTTCAGGAGTGAGAGGTTGATTGATCGAAGAGCAAACCAGATCGAATCAGATCTGAGGAGTTCGGTGCGAGAAACTTCGGTTCAAGGCGATCGGCAGAAATAGCACCAACATTTGGCGCCGTCTGTGGGAAGTCACTCCAGAGCAGAAGCTATGGCTCAATCACCTGAGCGAGAGGAGGAATTACCGATAGAAATGGCGGAAACAAGCCAAAGGGAACCAAGGAGAGTAAATCCAAAAAGAAGAACGAGAGAAGTGGTTCCGATGCCGCAAATTCCAGTGATGCAAACTCGACAGAGGCAGAGAATGCTGGAAGATCATTCTCCACCTCGTCCGACTGATCAGTTTGAAAGGCAAGAGAAGCAATTAGCAGATACATTGGCAACATCTCGTCCAGAGTTAGATCCAAATCTGATCGTTGAGCGGTTTGAGAGCATGCAACATCAAATACTGGAAACACAAAATCTGATGAGGACTTTCATCAAGCAGATCGGAGTACATCCTGAGGAAAGAGTTCTGGTCTTGTACGATGGAAGATCTCGAACTCTTTCCCGAGCAAAAGCGACCTCTGTCCCAAATTCTCAGGTTCAAAAGTCAGGAGGAAGCCGAAGGAGATCATTTCTGAAGGAAGGATCAGGAGAAAGTGCGGATCCAAACTATATTCCACTAGAGACTGAAGATCGAGAATCGTCTAGAGATGATCAATTGAGTCATATCTGGAGCAAAAAAAGCAGGAGGGTTGGGAATTGGAGAGATAAGAGAGAAACAGGAAAATCAGGAGATTGCAGATCTGAAGTTTATGGATCGGAAATCAGTAAAAGATTTCGCGTCCTCGATGATCAGATCCAACGACTGGTGAATAAAGATGGCGGAGAAAATGCTGAGGAAATAATGAACTAGAATCCATTTGCTAAAGATATTATGTCAGCACCACTGCCGCGCAATTTTAAACTTCCGACATTCACGATGTACGATGGAAGTACAGATCCAATGGAGCATCTGGCTCAGTTCAACTCTATTATGATGCTAGCAGGTAATTCTGATATTTTAAAGTGTCGCTCATTTCCATCTTCCCTAAAAGGATCTGCAACGACCTGGTTCTTCAGCTTATTGCCAGATTCCATTAAGGATTTTAAGGATTTGACGAAAGTATTCTTGTCAAGATTCCAAAGTAGCATGAAAAGCAGAAAAACTGTTGATAACTTAGCTGCAATCCGCCAAAAATCGGGGGAATCAGTTCGAAATTATATGAAGAGATTCAATCAGGAGTCAATTCAAATTAAAAATTTGAATGAGGCGGTGGCATATGACGCTATGTTCAGAGGCCTAACGAGATGAGCATCTTCTCGAATTCCCGATCATGAACAAGCCAGCGAACATAGCAGAATTGACAACTCGATGTAATCAGTATGCAAATATGAAAGACATTCTCCAAGCAAGAAAAGAAACTGATAGCAATGGAGTTAAAAGGAAAGATGATGGAGTTGTGAAATCTGATCAGAGAGATCAGAGAGAACGAAGGAGCAGCAGGAGCTTTTCAAGAAATATTCCTGATCGTCAATACAGAAGGGACATTCCCAAACCATTCCAAGAAAACTATACTCCTCTCAACGCAAGAAGATCGGAAATTCTGATGCAAATTTAGCACCAGGGATTTATGAAATGGCCATTACCTATGATAGCAAAGGCGGATGAAAGGAATCCGAATAGGTTCTGTAGATATCACAAAGATCATGGTCATGATACTGATGACTGCAGAATTCTGAAAAATGAAATTGAACGACTGATCAACCAAGGAAGATTAGATCAGTATGTTCAAAAAAGAAATGGGGGAAACAGAAGAAATGTTGCTGATCAGCCGAGAAGGTGGAACAATCGAACACCAGCTAGAGAAGAACAAGCCAAGGGAGATTTTCAGTATAACTCTCCAGAGGAAAATACTAAACAGCAGGAAAATCGGCAGATTCAACTGAAGCAGTCCCCCGTCATGACCATCCTGGGAAGTTTGGACTTAAATTCGATTTCAAAATCTAAGGCTCATGCCAGGTATGTGAATACTGTCGAATCTCATGTTATTCCTAGAAGAATCAAAATGATGAAGGAAATAGTCTTCACGGAGGAAGAAATGGAAGGAATTCAAGAACCACACGATGATGCCGTTGTGATAGTCATCGAGGTGGCAAACAGAGATATTCATAGGGTTCTGGTAGACACAGGATCATCTGTAGACATCATGTCTTACGAAGCTTTTCAACGATTGAAGTTGGATACGGTCAAGATAAAACCTTGCAGCACAAGACTATTTGGATTTTCTGGAGAGTCTACTTCGGTAGAGGGGACTGTGGAACTAACGATAACACTTGGAACACATCCACAAACGGTAACTACAGTTACCAAATTTTTGTTAATAAAAAGTCTATCAGCATACAATATAATTCTTGGGAGACCAACGTTGAATACTATTGGTGCAATAATTTCGACAAGACATTTGAAGGTCAAATTCCCAACAGAAAGTGGCATTGGAGAATGCAAATCAGATCAGAAAACTTCAAGGCAAAGCTACACAACTTTTTTGAAGGATTCGAAAGCACAAGGTAAGGCACTTGCCTTTACTGTTGAAGTTACAGATAATAGGGATGAGGAAAAAATTCAAAGAGGTGAACCAGTAGAGAAGCTAGAAAAAATTTGTTTTGGTTTGGAGAATCCAGAAAAAGGGACCATGATAGGAGCTGATCAGAACAGTCAGGACAAGGAGCAATTGAAAGAATTTCTTCAGCAAAACGCAGATGTCTTTGCCTGGTCAGCACAAGACATGCCAGGTTTAAGCAGAGAGGTAGAAGAGCATTGTTTATGGATAGATAAATCTATCAAACCAGTGAAACAGAGACGAAGGAATTTCTCATCAGAAAAGCATGATGCAATTAAGATTGAAGTGGACAAACTTAAGAAATCTGAGTTCATTGAGCAAATCGAGTGCCCAAGGTGGTTAGCAAATGTGGTAATGGTGAAAAAGCATAATGGAAAATGGCGAATGTGTGTAGATTACACTGATTTGAACAAGGCATGTCCCAAGGATTGCTATCCTTTGCCACGAATTGATCAGCTAATCGATGCCACATCGAGTCAAGAGATGTTGAGTTTTATGGATGCTTATTCAGGTTATAATCAAATTCTAATGAAGAAAGAGGATCAACCTCACACGGCATTCATGACCAATCGGGAAAGCTATTGTTATAAAGTTATGCCTTTTGGGTTAAAAAATGCTGGTGCAACATACCAAAGGGCAATGAACAAGCTGTTCGTTGATCAAATTGGAAGAAATATGGAGGTTTATGTAGATGATCTTCTTGTAAAAAGTCAATTTAAATCTGATCATCTCGTTGATCTGAGAGAGTGCTTTGATGTATTGAGGAGAAATGGAATGAGACTCAATCCTGAAAAGTGTGCATTTGGAGTTTCATCTGGTAAATTCCTAGGTTTCATGGTCACACAGAGGGGCATTGAAGCAAATCTAGAAAAAATCAGGGCTATCTTAAATATGACGGCTCCCAGCAGTATGAAGGAAATTCAAAGCTTGACAGGAAGAGTTGCAGCATTAAGTAGATTTATATCCAGATCAGGAGATAAGTGTGCACCATTCTTCAAGGCTTTGAAGAATCTAAATGCACTCAACGAATTCAAATGGTCGGAGGACTGTCAGAATTCATTTAAAGAGCTGAAGAGGAGGTTGACCAGTCCACCAGTTTTATCTCGACCAAAGCCCGGAGAAAGCTTGCAGATATATCTATCTTCTTCAAAGGCGGCGGTAAGCGCGGTGTTAATCCGGGAGGAAGGTACTGTTCAAAATCCTATCTACTTTGTAAGTCATACATTGTTAGATACAGAATCTAGATATCAGGAATTTGAGAAACAGGCTTTCGCCTTAATAGTAGCAGCCAGGAAGCTCCGGCCCTATTTTCAGGCTCATCCAATTATCGTTCTTACTAACTGGCCTTTAAAGAAAATATTGCATAAACCTGATCTGGCAGGGAGAATGGTATCATGGGCAGTAGAATTAACAGAACATGATATAGATTATAGACCTAGAACTGCAATAAAGGCACAAGTTTTGGCCGATTTTATTGCTGAAAGTATTTCATCACCAGAGGAGGAAAAAGATTCTAGTAAGGTATCTTCTGTATGGACCTTGCATGTAGATGGGTCAAGTCATTCGCAGGATCCAGGAGCGGGAGTGATTTTACAAAGTCCGTTCGGATTTGTAATTCAAAATGCACTTCGGTTTAATTTTCATGCTTCAAACAATGAAGCAGAATATGAAGCTCTTATTGCAGGATTACGACTAGCCAGATCTCTCTGTGTTCAAAGCATCGAAGTAAAAAGTGATTCAGAGCTGGTAGTCAGTCAAGTCATGGGAGCGTATGGTGCGAAAGATGATCGAATGGTCAGCTATCTTAAAAAAGTATCACAATGTAAGGAGTGGTTCGCACAATTCTCAGTCACAAGGATATCTCGAAATCAAAACAATGAAGCAGATTCTCTGGCAAAATTGGCATCCGCAAAGTCTGTTTCTATTCCACAAACTATATATTATGAGGAGCTAGATATTCCGGCATATTCATACCTTGTAGTTGTAGATGGAGACAAGAAACAATTATTAACAATGAGTTTTGGTGGAGTCTTCTTCACAAGTGCCTAGGAGTTGCTTTGGGAAGCTCCCCCCACATTCTTAGGAGTGATAATGATTGCAATAGGGCTCAAAACACGAGGCTAGTATAAATAGAATAGGGAATATTCCAAAGAATCATCAACTTGTCTGACTGGGAAACTTTGGTCGATGGTCCTTGGTCGATGACATCGACCAAAGAGGATCAACCAAAATATAATTCAACAGAAAAAATCAGGTTTAGTTTAGCAACTTCACACAGGGTTTTGAAGGGCTATCCAAGGTCAAATTGAATGGGGTTTTCTTCTACAATTCAATACAGAAGTCTAGTTTCGGGGAATACCTTCGGATTGTGCATGGGAGTCCATTAGGTACTTCAACTAAATCATTCTTCTTTGATGCGCAGACTTTCATTAAACACCGACAATGTACTCAAGGGGTATCATCGTCAATGTCCATGGGCTCGGTCTCCGACTCATAATTATCAATCAAAAGGGTCCATAAGTCTCTTCTACCACCGCTTCGGGTCTTTGGACCTAAAAACAACAGTGGATCTGGGTTAGAATAGGGCTGGATTTTACAACTACTGTCCTTCTTCTTCATGCACAACACCGGGGCTCCCCAAGGCGAAACACTGGGTTGGATAAACCCTTTGCTTGTCAAATCATTTAACTGAGTCTGAAGTTCCTTCAACACAGTCAGAGCCATCCGATATGGAGCTTTCGAAACAGGAGCTGCTCTAGGAATTAGATCAATTGAAAACTCTAACTCCCTCTCTGGAGGCAAACCAGACAAATCATTAGGGAAAACATCAAGAAAGTCCCTGAAAACTTCAATATCAGACAACCGTTTCACACCTTCCGAGACATCCACAGAAGAGGAAAGAAGTCCAACATCTTTGGTCCACTGCCTGACTTTCACAATCGCAGCCACTATCTTCTTGCTCAACTTCCCTTGACTACATTGATACTCAAACGGACTACCATCCTTAGGATGAAACAGTACCTTCCTTTCAGAACAAAGGATAACTGTGCCATACTTAGATAACCAATCCATTCCAAGTATCACATCGAAATTAGACATATCCAATTGGATCAAACGGGCTTCTAGGGTTCTACCAGCAATATCAACTGAACATGACTCAACCACTTCATCTAATCTAACAACAGATTTGGTAGGAGTACTAATAACTAGTCCTCTTTCCAACTTCGCAAGTGTAACAGGAATACGACTCACAAAAGAAGATGCTATGAATGAATGAGATGCACCAATATCAAATAGTACGAAAGCAGAGGTAGATGATACTGAAATAATACTTGTCACAACATCGTGATCTGGTCTCGATTCTGAAACAATAACACTGAACACTTTTCTAGAGGGAACATTCAAAGCAGGCTTCAAAGCTGACATCTGAGGATTCGGCTTCTGAGTGCAGTTACGGGAATAATGACTCGACTTTCCACAATTTAAGCAAGTCAAATCCCTACTACCCACAGGAGTTGCTGAAGAAGGATATGCAGGTCTCTAGTAATTAACCACTGGACGGGGGTTAGCATAGATCGGTCCAGTACCCTAACTACCTGCAACAGGACGCAACGGTGCACTGCTAGAACCATAGCTCGAGGCAGAGCTAAAACTGGGACTTGCTCCTCTAGGCTGAAATGAAGGGGCAGAATAAGGAGCAGGCCTAGAGAATCTCCGGTTACGATCCACCAAATGATTCCTGTTCGCAACAGAACGCTGGAGCTGATAATTTTCCCTTTCATTATCTTCCACCTTCTTCGCATTCTGAACCATCTCAGCATAGTCCACAATCAGATGAATCGCCAGATAAGTCTTCAGTGACGGCCTCAAACCTTTGAAGAATTTCCTTGCCTTCTCATGATCACTTCGAATGCAGTAGGGGCAAAGTAAAACAATTCTTTGAACTTCTTCTGGTACTCTAGAACAAAACTAGGTCCTTGTGTGAGTGCCATAAACTCAGCTTCTTTAGCATCTCTCATAGACTCAGGAAAATAATTCTTGCAAAATGCTTCCTTGAAAATTTCCCAAGTAAGAATCAGATGCGAAGCTTCCAAAATGGGTCTAGTAGCATTCCACCATGCATCAGCTTCATGCTGCAGTCTCTGTTATGCACACATAATCTTTTGAGCTTCATTGCAACGAAGGTTGCGAAAAGCTTTTTCCATCTCTCGGATCAACTTGTTAGGAAACAATGTATCCGACGAAATACCAGTAAAAACAGGGATCTGAAGCTTCAAGAAATGCTCCATCAGCCTTGCATGAGGTCCAGGGGCAAAACCGTCCACAAAAGTACCAGCTGCAGAAGTACCAGGTCCATTAGGATTAAGAGCTGCTTGGGCATTCTACTAAGTAGTCGTGAAACCTTGCATCATAGTGGTAAACTGATTCTGCTGCTGATGCAACATGTTTCCCAGAATGTTCATCACATCCTGAATGGAGACTACTTTGTGGTGCATTTGGAGGATTTATCCCAGAAAGAGGAATTTCAACTCTCGAAGGCTCAGTCCAGTGTTTTTGACAGGTATCTCAACACGGTTCTGACCTTCTCCACCTTCTTCACCTTCTTCACCTTCTTGACCATTAAGTATAGCGTGATTCCTTAATTGAACCATTCTGCGAAAATAACTCCAGAAATTAGCAACACCATATGATCAAGTCCGGAAAAAGATTCTTCAAATGAAACAAACACCACAACAATGCCAACAATCACAAACAGAAGCAACAATAAGCACAAAGTCCAAAAAGAATCAAAATAGAGCCAAAATCCAAAAATCTGGGCAATAGCAACTGGGCCGGTCGCTTAAGTCAATCGACCGCCAATAGCAGCCGCCCCAAAATTTGCACTACAGAAACGCTACAAATTCGGTTTTGGGTCTCATTTCACTTCTACACTTCTCAAATCAGACTTTGGGCTCTGGGAATTTCGTGCTTAGGCCTAGGAAAGTATTTTGGAGACTCCGTTGGCTTCGGATCTACTTCCCACGCAACTTCTACACGCTACACATGTAACATCCAGCCCAAACCTAGCCCGGACACCTTTTTTATTTTGGGATAAAGAAAGACTTGTTTGATATTAGACCTTAAAGTTGGACTTTAGTTTCAATATTATTATCTTTGAAAACCTTAGGAAGCCATGTCAAACCTTTCCCTTAAGGTAGATTTGTAATGTTTGGCCTTATCCTACCTTGGCCCGGCCCGGGACCTGTTATGTTTGTCACGTCCTCCCAGCCGGTACCCTATCTGGCATACCCGAGAGTGTGATCCACAGCCCGAAGATTAGGTATCGAGTGATCAGTCTCCCACATAAACAATAACATAATCATGAACAATCATAATAAAAGTGCGGAAGATAAACCATAGATCCAATAAAGAAAGAATGAATCATAAATGAATCAGAATGATAGATATAATCAGAGTATCAAACAAATAAGTAAAGTGAGGCAAAAATCCCACTCTACTACCAGCGGAAAAGTAGCTTTAAAGAGAATAAACTAGACAAAATCTAATCCAAGTAGCAAGTACATTGGGTAACTAAATTGTTCTCCACTTTATAGACAACATCCTTATAAGTGTAAATCTCATAAATGGCACAAGGACACTTCCACTCAATGGTCGGACTAAGCATCGTACGGAGCATAACCACTCGCGGGATCTTCAGTGTAATTGTGGTAACCGCAATCACCTTCCTGGAGATATGCCTCCTCGCCTTGCGCTTCTTCATAGGGACCGTCATAGTACTCAAGACTGCAGGATAGTCTAACAAACATTGTACAATAAAGGAATGAGTTTCAAAGAAACTCGGTAAGAAGGCGATTAAAATCCATAATAACATAAATGGCAGGATTTCCAGAACAAACATAAATGCAATATGATATGAGACAAGCAATGAATGAATGAATCTAACTCTATGTATGCTGGTCTCTATTGGCAGACATGCTTTAAGTCATAGCACCATACTTCTTTGGGAAAGTCCACTCACATCCTCAACCATTTAAGATATCTTGGATTCTCTCACGGATCATTTCACCGGTCTTGAGCAGCCGATTGATAATGGGTCCTTCATCCCTCAGGACAAACCATGGCAGGGGGTTAAGTCAACACACTCTCTCACAACCATTTGGTATAAGTACTGGCGCATGTCAGGGTAAAACCTAGCCAAATGCAAGTCTTCTACTTAGTTACATCAAGTCAGATCCAGATACGTCCATTCCTCGTCCCTGACGATCCTTTCCGGTATCCTTCACACTAGAGTCCTCATAGTCCCTGACTACGGACTCATCAACCCTATTGATTGTAAAACCCAGCCCTAACCTTGACCCGGAAACCTTGTTATTTGTAGGTCCAGTGACCCGAAGTAAAGTAAGAAGTCAGCTTTGGGCCATCCCAGTGGAGGACTTGGTGTCTGGCTTTGAATCCATGAAAGTTGATGATGAAGTTCTATTTATGGAAACTGAATCTTGATGAAGATCTGATTAGTTGATGGACTTGGAGTGCTCTCTATCTTGGTTTGAAGGCATTTCTACCTATTAGGTAAGTCACTTGACTTGTGTGCAAAACCCCTTTAGGATTGGATTTGATCCGGGCCTTCAATTCCCTCGTTTTGGATTTTTTGTCAAGCATTGGTCGACCGATTGGTCGATCGGGCCAATCGACCAATCCACTCGACCAATGAGTGTTGTCTTTGGCAATTAGGTTTTTCTTGCTCTATTTAAGCCCAATCTCGAGTCCACTTCGTATTTGCTGCCTCCAAACTCTCTGGAACGAACCAAAGACCTCTGCAAGTCATCTCCCTTGCATCCTTGGTGTTTTCTTGACGGATCTTCGTCGAAACTCTTCCTTTTGCATCAAAAGGTATGTCTACTCTCTCTTCTTCTCCTCCATCTTTGTTTTTCTTTCCTTTTTGAGTTGAGACAGTAGAAGAGATGCTGCATTCTCTGTTGCAAACATCTCTGAACATGTTCTCATGATCATCCTAAGGATTTGAGGCTAGAACAATGATCTTAACCATGATCATTGCAAGCTTTTGAAGGAATCATGATCAAACCATGATCTAATCTTGTTAAACTTCTGATTTGAATTCTGATCTCTTTGGATCTTCAATATTGATCATGTTAGTAGTTAATTACTGTGTTTTCTTTCCATGATCCATAATCTATCAATTTCTAGTTGTTCTCTTCTACCATACTATGTGTTCTTCATGAAGCATGGTAGTTACATATGTGGTAGGTTTTATTTCCTTATTTAGATTTATGCTTCTAAGCTTTTTCCTTGAAGATCTAAGTATGTTTTCATGATACCTTTACCTGAAGCAATGATCCATTCTCCTATTGTTCTTGTCTTTGATTTCTATTTCGAATTTATCAAGATCCATGGTTGATCTAATTATGGTAACTTTTTGTTTCCTAATTTGGATCTTGATATCTTGATTTGATTGGTGTTTTGAGGTCCCCTATATGTTAGAATACTACTGATGTAGTTTACCCCTTGATTAGTACCCTTTTGAACCACCAAATTCGGATTTCATATTTTAAAACTCTGTTTTTTTTAGGCTATTGTCTGCATTGGTCGACTGATTGGTCGACTGGACCAGTGGACCAATCCACTCGACCAATGAGTACAGCAACTCCAGAATTGGTCTGTGTTGGATGTTTTGGTATCTTTTCTGTTAGGGATCTTTCCTAATATGTTGTATATACTTGTTTAGGACCTTCTTCTCAAGTTTGCCAAGGTCTTACTTGATTTCTTAGGATTCCTTTGCGATTATAAAAAGTAAGGATGGTTATTTCCTTAATTACATAGATAGCATGAATCTAGTTTCTATATTTGAATATCATTGATATGATTCCTAAATTAGATTCTTACAATGATATACTACTGTTGCATAACTTTGATTACAATAGCATTACTTATTCATATTAAATTGATTCATGTATGATTTACTTACCAATGTTATACAAGTGATTGTAATTATTGATTTCTTTCCATATATGAAGTTACCATATATGTGATGATATGAATTGATGCATGTGTATGCTTAAGTATGGTTTGGAAAGGAGAGGTGTCCTTTTGACACTTCTGTCCTTGGACTACTACGGGAATATTATGGGATGTTTCCGGAGATGCCCTCTGGACACCTTCCTAAACTGTTGGATGACATATCTAGGATTGTCTAGTAGTGTTTGGCTAGGATGTCCTGTTATGTCGACCCTAATCGGAGGGGTATTGAGACCGAACGACCCGTGGTAGCAATGGGGATTCATGGGCGCTCAAGACCGGTAACCAACCCGTGAGAGGACAGGAATCACATTGTGGGGGCCATTTATTGGTAGGGTTGCATATGGTTAGACTTGGGCTCATAGGCGCTTAAGACCGGTAACCAACCCGTGAGAGGACGTGAGAGCTTCCCGTTTACCATATGTGGATAACCAATAGGGTTGATGAGTCCGTAGTCAGGGACTATGAGGACTCTAGTGTGAAGGATACCGGAAAGGATCGTCGGGGACGAGGAATGGAAGTATCTGGATCTCGACTTGATGTAACTAAGTAGAAGACTTGCATTTGGCTAGGTTTTACCCCCCGGCATGCGCCAAGTACTTATACCAAATGGTTGTGAGAGAGTGTGTTGACTTAACCCCCTGCCATGGTTTGTCCTGAGGGATGAAGGACCCATTACCAATCGGCTGCTCAAGACCGGTGAAATGATCCGTGAGAGAATCCAAGATATCTTAAATGGTTGAGGATGTGAGTGGACCTTCCTAAAGAAGTACGGTGCTATGACTTAAAGCATGTCTTCCAATAGAGACCAGCATACATAGAGTTAGATTCATTCATTCATTGCTTGTCTCATATCATATTGCATTTATGTTGTTCTGGAATCCTCGCCATTTATGTTATTATGGATTTTAATCGCCTTACCGAGTTTCTTTGAAACTCATTCCTTTATTGTACAATGTTTGTTAGACTATCCTGCCAGTAACCGAGTACTATGACGGTCCCTATGAAGAAGCGCAAGGCGAAGAGGCATATCTCCGGGGAAGGTGATTGCGGTTACCACAATTACTCGGAAGATCCCGCGAGTGGTTATGCTCCGTACGATGCTTAGTCCGACCATTGAGTGGAAGCGTCCTTGTGCCATTTATGAGATTTACACTTATAAGGATGTTGTCTATAAAGTGGAGAACAATTTAGTTACCCATTGTACTTGCTACTGGGATTAGATTGTGTCTAGTTTATTCTTTTAGAGCTACTTTTCCACTGGTTGTAGAGTGGGATATTTGCCTCACTTTACTTAACTGTTTGACACTCTGATTATATCTATTATTCTGATTCATTTATGATTCATTCTTTCTTTATTGGATCTATGGTTTATCTTCCGCACTTTTATTATGATTGTTCATGATTATGTTATTGTTTATGTGGGAGGTTGATCACTCGATACCTGATCTTCGGGCTGTGGATCACACTCTCGGGTATGCCAGATAGGGTACTGGCTGGGAGGGCGTGACATTGATCATCCACATATGGTAAACGGGAAGCTCTCACGTCCTCTCACGGGTTGGTTACCGGTCTTAAGCGCCCGTGAGCCCAAGTCTAACCATATGCAACCCTACCAATAAATGGCCCCCACAATGTGATTCCTGTCCTCTCACGGGTTGGTTACCGGTCTTGAGCGCCCATGAATCCCCATTGCTACCACGGGTCGTTCGGTCTCAATACCCCTCCAATTAGGGTCTGACATAACAAGACATCCTAGCCAAACACTACTAGCCAATCCTAGATATGTCATCCAACAGTTTAGGATGGTGTCCAGAGGGCATCTCCGGAAACATCCCATAATATTCCCGTAGTAGTCCAAGGACAGAAGTGTCAAAAGGACACCTCTCCTTTCCAAACCATACTTAAGCATACACATGCATCAATTCATATCATCACATATATGGTAACTTCATATATGGAAAGAAATCAATAAGTACAATCAACTTGTATATAATTGGTAAATAAATCATTCATGAATCAATTTAATATGATTAAGCAAAGCTACTGTAATCAAGGTTATGCAGCAGTGGTATATCGTTGTAAGAATCTAATTTAGGAAACATGTCAATGATATTCAAATATAGAAACTAGATTCATGCTATCTATGTAATTAAGGAAATAACCATCCTTACCTTTTATAACTCGCAAAGGAATCCTAAGAAATCAAGTAAGATCTTGGCAAACTTGAGAAGAATGTCCTAAACAAGTATATACAACATATTAGGAAAGGTCCCTAATAGAAAAGATACCAAAACATCCAACACAGACCAATTCTGGAGTTGCTTTACTCATTGGTCGAGTGGATTGGTCGTGGTCGGTCGACCAATCAATCGACCAATGGCAGATAAGAGCCTAAAAAAACAGAGTTTTAAGATATGAAATCCGAATTTGGTGGTTCAAAAGGGTACTAATCAAGGGGTAAACTACATCAGTAGTATTCTAACATATAGGGGACCTTAATACACCAATCAAATCAAGACATCAAGATCCAAATTAGGAAACAAAAAGTTACCATAATTAGATCATCCATGGATCTTGATGAATTCGAAATAGAAATCAAAGACAAGAACAATAGGAGGATGGATCATTGCTTCAGGTAAAGGTATCATGAAAACATACTTAGATCTTCAAGGAAAAAGGTTTAGAAGCATAAATCTAAATAAGGAAATAAAACCTACCATATATGTAACTACCATGCTTCATGAAGAACACATAGTATGGTAGAAGAGAACAATTAGAGATTGATAGATCATGGATCATGGAAAGAAAACACAGTAATTAACTACTAACATGATCAATATAGAAGATCCAAGGAGATCAGAATTCAAATCAGAAGTTTAACAAGATTAGATCATGGTTTGATCATGATTCCTTCAAAAGCTTGCAATGATATTGGTTAAGATCATTGTTCTAGCCTCTAATCCTTAGGATGATCATGAGAACAAGTCCAGAGATGTTTGCAACAGAGAATGCAGCATCTCTTCTACTGTCTCAACTCAAAAGGAAAGAAAAACAAAGATGGAGGAGAAGAAGAGAGAGTAGACATACCTTTTGATGCAAAAGGAAGAGTTTCGACGAAGATCCGTCAAGAAAACACCAAGGATGCAAGGGAGATGACTTGCAGAGGTCTTTGGTTCGTTCCAAAGAGTTTGGAGGCAGCAAATACGAAGTGGACTCGAGATTGGACTTAAATAGAGCAAGAAAAACCTAATTGCCAAAGACAGCACTCATTGGTCGAGTGGATTGGTCGACTGGCCCGGTCGACCAATCGACGACCAATGCCGACAGCAAGTCCAAAACAGGGAATTGAAGGCCCAGATCAAATCCAATCCTAAAGGGTTTTGCACACAAGTCAAGTGACTTACCTAATAGGTAGAAATGCCTTCAAACCAAGATAGAGAGCACTCCAAGTCCATCAACTAATCCGATCTTCATCAAGATTCAGTTTCCATAAATAGAACTTCATCATCAACTTTCATGGATCCAAAGCCAGACACCAAGTCCTCCACTGGGATGGCCCAAAGCTGACTTCTTACTTTACTCCGGGTCATCGGACCTACAAATAACAAGGTTTCCGGGTCAAGGTTAGGGCTGGGTTTTACAATGTTTGTAGGTCCGAAAACCCAAAGTGGGGGAAATGAAACTTGTGGACCCTTTTGGTTGATGATTTGGTGTCGGAACCCAAGCCCGTGAACATTGACGATGATGCCCCTCACTTGAGGGCATTGTCAGTGTTAGTTTTGAATCTGCACACCGAAGAGGGGTGAATTAGTTGAAATACCAAATTAACTCATGTGCTCAATCCGAATATATTTCCTGAAACTAGACTCCTTGATGGACTTGTAGGAGAAAACCCCACTCAATTTGACCTTGTATAGCCTTTCAAATCCCTACTTGAAGTTGTTGTTCTAAACATGAGTTTTCTGCTGAAATCATTTTGGTCGATCATTTTGGTCGATACCATCGACCAAAAGCATTGACCAAAATGTCCCAGTCTGCCAAGTTAATGATTCCATGGAATATTCATTTTCTATTTAATATGACCTCGAGCCTTGAGCCTTTTGCAATTATTTCTCTCACCTGGGAACGTGGGGAGAGCTCCCCAAAGCAGCTCCTTGGTTAGTGTGAAGGGTATCTCATCAAAGACACTTAGTTTATCATTGATTCTTGCCTTCATCTTCTACACTAAGGTAAGACTCTTCATTCCACTCTCTACCCTACCATTTTCTACTCCTTTCTATTGTCATCTTGCGGATGGGACATTTGGAATGGTGCTGCAACCTCGCAACCACCACTCCAAGTGCCTACTCATGCTCAATCCATGATTCCCTTAGCCATTCAATGATGCTAATGCTTATATCTCATGCCTAGCATATGTATTCCATGATTTACCTATTAACATCATACCATTTGATATCAAACTGAACTATAAAGTGTATTATGTTCATGTTTAACATTGCCATATGATTCCAATCGAACTCCTATTAGTTCCTCTAGCTATTGCATGCTATTCCTCATCAATGCAATCAATTCCAACTCATGCCATGATGTTTATCACTTGAACTTGATAGCTCAAATTGGGGCTTTTTAATTAGACCATTGGATTGGGTTAATTCCTTGATTTATAGTGTCCTACTACTGTTGTTAAGTATGCCTCCAAGTTTCAGATCGATCCGAACCTCGGAAGACCCATTTCGGACCAAAATCCCCAAAATCCTCTATTCTGTCTTGAAGACAATTTTGGTCGATCATTTTGGTCGATCATTTTGTCGATACCATCGACCAAAACCATTGACCAAAGTTGTTGCTGACAGCAACCTTGGCCAGTTTTGATCCAATTGACATCCAATCTTCCCGATTCCTTCTCTAACTTATTATTGATGTTTGTTTAGGGCCTTAACACTTCTTTTGGACTATTTCTTGGTATTCTCAATTCATCATCAACTCAACCTAAGGTAAGGATGGTTATCTCCATAAACATATAGATCATCAACTTATGATTTATGTTCTTATTTATGAATAGAATCTCTTGATTTCTTTTAATCGTTATAAGACTGTGATATACGTGTTAGAACAGTAGTATTGAAATCTTTATACTCTTGTCATGTTACATTACTATTCTTGTTTACTTATGTCTATGATGATTCATTTCAATATCATGATTTAACTTGTATTATGAAGATATATTGGATGCATGAGAAGTGATGAACTTGAATATGTGATTGTCTAGGTATAACTTGGGATTGGGGAGTGTCCTATTGACACTTCTATCCTTGGACACCGGAGGGAATAGTATGGGATGTTCTCCGATGGTGCCTATCGACTCTTTCCCGGGTTATTGGATGACATACATAGGATTGTCTAGTTGTTTGGCTAGGATGTCCCTATCGTATCAGACCCGAATCGGAAGGGCATTGAGACCGAACGACCTGTGGTAGCAATGGGGATTTGTGGGCACTCAAGACCGGTAACCAACCCGTGAGAGGTCATAAATCTCATTGTGGGGGCCATTTATTGGTAGGGTTGCATATGGATAGACTTGGGCTCACGGGCGCTCAAGACCGGTAACCAACTAGTGAGAGGACGTGAGAGCTTCCCGTTTACTATATGTGGATGACCAATAGGGTTGATGAATCCGTAATCCGGGATTACGCTGACTCTAGTGTGAAGGATACCGGAAAGGATCGCCGGGGGCGAGGAATGGACGTATCTGGATCTGAGTTGATATGACTGAGTAGATGACTTGCATTGGGCTAGGCTTTACTCCCTCCTTTTCACACTTGATTGTTTATACTAATGAAATCCTTTCCGCACTCTGATGTTATTTGTGAATCCTTCTGAGGTACTTCTCGACTTTTATTATTAAATTATTTGGATACAAGGAATTGTTCTTGCTTTCGATTATATTATTGTGCTAAGTGACTATGATTGTTCCTAAACATGATCGGCGGGACAGTAATTCACTCCCCGGGTAATCCAGATAGGGTATCCCCTTGGTGGATTTAGGGCGGGATGTGACAACACAAGTAATCTTCTCACAAAACCCTTCATTTCCATGGTTTGCATGTTAGAGACTACAATGTGCAACTATTTTTAGGTTTTCTTTGATGCAAAATGTTTCTTTTACTTCGCAAAACATGTCTAGGCATAGATCTACTGTTCACTATGCATTTTTAAACTAACAGGTAATTACTAGACATGTCATAACTCTCATTTTGCATCTTTTTCGCCTAAAAACAGATTTTTCACACTAGATGGCTACCCGCGGAGGTAGGAGAGTATCGATTCGCGGCCAAGGTAGTGGTCCAAGTAGAGGTGACGCACATGACCCCGTCCATCCAAACTACTTCAGATCACCGGAGGCACAGGAGTTGTACTTCAACCAATTTATTTAGCGCTCGATCAAGTATGGTCGACCGGTAGTGACTTCAGAGGTAGAGCAGTTCAAGATCGAGAGTAGGTTTGCGGCGATGGGTTGGAGAGGTACCTTGTTCTTGAACGAGGATGCCTATCCAAAGCTAGTCAGGTTATTCTACAGCAACCTGACCTTCCACAGAGAGAGAGTTGGGAGAGCATGACACCAGGCTAGTGATAGAGAGCTGGGTGAAGACTACAGACATATGCTTCACCACTGAGGAGCTGGCTCACATCCTTGACGTGCCATACATCCACAGCGACAGGAGATGGTTCGAGCCGGGGGCAGAGTCAAATGATGTCATCCACTAGGAGGAGAGGGCTCTCATCTACTCAGGCATTTGCATGCAGGAGTGCAGCGGGGTAGAGTTAGTGGTCGAGCTGCTTCCCTCATGCCGGCTTATCTCATGGATCATAGCACGGAACCTGCTGCGTAAGGCAGATCATCAGAGTGAGATTTCACTCATGCAAGCTATGATGACCTTCTCCGTGTACACCCGCTACCAGATAGTCTTGGCATACATAATCCAGAATGCCATGATCTATCGAGTGACATATCCGAGGGGAGTGAACCTTGGATACGGGCGACTTCTGACATGGATCTTCAAGCACTTCGGGGTTGACCTAGAGGGAGAGGAGGCTATTCCGGTCGGACATGGTGGCACGATAGGTCACATATTGGTCGCTCAGATGCACTTACTGGGCGAACCAAACTCACTTGAGATGCCAGCCGAGCCGGAGGACATGGATGTAGATTCTAATGATGCTGATCATTCATACTCACCACCACCTTCTCAGTTCGAGACAGGGGGCACATCCAGGGCTCAGGATACTTCGGAGGTCGCACCACCTTGGGCTAGAGGTCTGTTCACTCTGATGGACCAGTTCGAGTAGGGGCAGGCAAAGATGAGGGGCCAGATAGCAGAGTGCCTTGACATACTCCACCAGATGAGACTAGCACCACCACCACCACAGCAGTAATAGACTTAGGCTTTTATCCTTTTTGATTCAGTATCGACTGACTTTATGGTTTATATGTTTATTGTAGTTTTTATTCAGCACATGTTCATTTCCTATCATTTTGTAAAGCGTAGAGTACGCTCCAAATTATGTAAATCGTTATCTCATTAATGAAGTACAGTTATGTTTGTTGCATTTATATTGTTGTCTCTTATGCACTTTCATGATAATTATAATGTGAGAAAGTGTTTCACTTGACTTATAGTAAGTGATGCAAAAGAAAGATTCACTTACTTTCTTAGTTTGTTTCTAACAAAAGATGTTCTATGAATCACTCTAGTTCTTTTGAGTCACTTATGGATCTATGACTCAGATTGCTCATCTAACACTTGTATTAAGTATTCTTGACTTTGTAAAACCATGGCTCTAATACCACTCAGTCACACCCCACCCGCCGGTCTCAGTTACCCGCCCGACAAACCGTGGGAGTGATCCGTTACAGGATCCACGGTTTTAGTCTATCAACAATAATAAATAGAAATAAAGACAATCAAGAGCTATAATAGTTCAATTAATGAATTAAAGGATTACAGGAGTCCAAATACTCCAATAAAATAATCAATGAAAGAATAATAAATCAAAATGAAAACGAGTTCAACGGAAGCAATCAAAAAGAGTTAAATTATTTTCTTTCCACTTTCGTTCTCTAAGGCTAAGTAATGTTTTTCATGAATCTCTAGAAAAAGGGTCCTCCAATTCTTCTCCATTCGTTGAGTGAACTGCCTGGCAACTTGTCTTCTCTGTCCATCAATGGGTGCGATAAACGCATTCCATGCACACGCAGGAGCTCCCGCACAGGCTATCTCCATTTCCCATTGTCAGTGCCACATCTTCTTCATACGGGAAGGTTCCTTCATAGGTAACCAATCCATCTTCCGATACATTTCCTCCATCTGCACAGGCTAATAAAACATATACAAATAAAGGAGTGAGTTCTGGAGAACTCAATAAAAACAATAACAAATCCCATCCATATATCCAATAAATCAGAAATGCATAAATGATATGAATGAGTGCAAGGTATGAATGATACTATGATTCTAACTATGTAAGTCTCTAACAGCTGACATGCTTTAAGATATACACCAGCCCTCCTCTGGGTATGTCTAGTCACTCTGATCCGGCAAGGATTGGTTACCTCTGTAGGGATCCTGGGTAAAATTGAAGGTCCACACTTGGCTCTCAAACCATGGCTGGGGTTAAGTCAACACTCTCTCACGACCTTTGGCAATGAGTATTGGCACATGTCGGGGTTTCTAATCCAATGCAAGGTCATATAGGTAACACACTACATAAAGACTGGATACATCCCTTACGGCACCAACCAACTCAGTTCAGTATCCTTCGCAACCTAGCAATGAGAATCCTCACGGACAGGCTACCGCTATTGGACTTCATTCCATAACCCTATGGTCATCCACATATTATTGGGGTGGAATGCTCTCATGACTCCTCACGACACCCGGTCCGTTCCTTGGACGTCCATGAGCCCAACCCTAACATATGCAACCTTACCATTTATATGACTAACAATGGACCAACGTCACATCACTGTCATCACGGGTCATCCGGTTTCAATCCCCCTACCGAAAGGGTAGTAGCATGTGGGATACCTAGCCATGCAACTCTAGACTCTACCTAAGAATGTCATCCAATAGTTATGACAGTGCTGGAGACATCAGTAGGCATGTGTCCCATTCCACAACCTTCTGATATCCCAAGCTAAGATATCTCAAAGGAATACCTCATCCATCAGAACCACTTACTAACCATCATCAGTATATAATATTCATAACCAACAAAGTACATATGTAAACAAAATAAACAGTAGTAATATAACAAGATTAGCATGTAGAACATGATTACAGCAGCATATAAAATGAAAGGCTAATACTAACAGACACTGGACTAGCATGTTCAAGTCTATTCATAAAGATAGGATTGTATGCCCTTACCTGCATATAAGTAATTCATCCGTAAAAAGAAATCTGTAAACAATTATAAAACTTTCTCTTTAAACAGAGGACACCTATACACAAGGTTACAATAAGGTATAAGTCAATTAAATCAAATCGGATCAAAACCAAAAGCCAATTGGACACTGTGTACCAGCCGGTCGCTCGTGCCGGTCACTTAGGTTGAGCGACCTCCACAAGTGACCGCCCCAAAAACAGTAAGTTTTCGATCCAAAACTCAGGCTTTTGATCATCTGTTTTCAATCTGGATTTCGAGTGATCATAGTCTGAATCTCGAATCTAACACTCCTATAGCCAATGGGTGAAAGGAAACCTAACAATCATCATAATTGGATTATCTAGAAACCTTCCCTTGTTCAGATCAGCCCTTTTTACGAAAGCAAGGTTTCGTTTCCGGATCTGATCTAACCAAGATCATCAAAAGAATAGATAATGCAATGGAAGGATCAAGAACAACCAAAGATGAATACTAATCTACTTTAATCATAGCAAGTGGTGGAGCATAAGTGAACAGGGAATAACTTACCTCAACCAAATCAACTATGGAAGTCAGTAGAACTTCTAGGACTCCAACAGCATTTCAGATCTGCTTTCGATGCTTCTCCGCAGCCGTCTAACCTCCAAAAACGGTAACCACGAATAAAATATTCGTAAATTAGGCGAGGATTACTATTTATAGAGGTCAGGGGGCAAAATAGGGCAAAACCCCTCAACCAAAACCAGGCGTTCGCTCCAGGCGATCCCTTGGTTCAATCGACCGCCACTAGCAACCGCCCCCATGTATTTTGCTATACAAGTGTGCTTTTGCTAGGGGTTGATGTCCAAGTACAACCTAACCCTAAAGAAGAGATGGGGGAGATCTTACCTTCATTCCGGACATCTCCAGACATCACTTGCCTTCCAGAAGTCCAACTACCAAGCAAGGCAGGCTCTTCAGACAGAGAATCTAGATCCATGGGTTCAGGGTATTGATCATGGACTTCTATCTGGACACTCCACAAATTTACCCAACTAGACCTTCGGGTTCTCGGACCTGCAATACGGATCCCGGGTTAGAAATACGGGGGTTGTTACAGCTAGCGGTTACGAAAATTACGTTGAAGATTCCTCGTGTGATCATGTTGCATACCAGGATTAGCCCTATTTTGGAATGGAAGCGGCCGTGTTTAGTTTCTCTAGTTTATGTTTATGATGACATTCTTTATAAGACGAAAGAAACCTTAGTTTAGTTTGATTATTTTTTTTCATTCCTTCTTTTGGGAATCGGTTGTAATCTTTTCCTTTTAGTTTCGAGCTACAATTCCGCTGTAGTTTTGGAGTGATTTTTCGCACACTCCACATTTTGATTATTATGTTGGTATCATTCTTTTCGCACTCTAATTATATTGTCATTATCTTCTTCTTATCTTGATCTCTTTGTTTATATAATGTTACATTGATTTTATCTTATTCATGATTATGTTATTGTGTATGTGGGAGGATGATTTCCTCGAAACTAGATCTTCGGGGCTGTGGATCACACACTCAGGTATGCCAGATAGGGTACTGGTTGGGTGGATGTGACAGCTTGGGTCGGCTAGGCCAATCGACCCACAGTCACAGGGACTGTTTTGTAAAACCTCTAATTTTAGGGTTTTTGATGCTCTACTTAATGGGACTACGTGGTTTTCAGCCACACTTGTCACGCCCTCCCAGCCGGTACCCTATCTGGCATACCCGAGAGTGTGATCCACAGCCCGAAGATCAGGTATCGAGTGATCAACCTCCCACATAAACAATAACATGATCATGAACAATCATAATAAAAGTGCGGAAGATAAACCATAGATCCAATAAAGAAAGAATGAATCAGAATAATAGATATAATCAGAGTGTCAAACAGATAAGTAAAGTGAGGCAAATATCCCACTCTACAACCAGCGGAAAAGTAGCTCTAAAAGAATAAACTAGACAAAATCTAATCCCATTAGCAAGTACAATGGGTAACTAAATTGTTCTCCACTTTATGGACAACATCCTTATAAGTGTAAATCTCATAAATGGCACAAGGACGCTTCCACTCAATGGTCGGACTAAGCATCGTACGGAGCATAACCACTCGCGGGATCTTCAGAGTAATTGTGGTAACCGTAATCACCTTCCCTGGAGATATGCCTCTTCGCCTTGCGCTTCTTCATAGGGACCGTCATAGTACTCGGTACTGCGGGATAGTCTAACAAACATTGTACAATAAAGGAATGAGTTTCAAAGAAACTCGGTAAGGCGATTAAAAATCCATAATAACATGAATGGCAGGATTCCAGAACAATCATAAATGCAATATGATATGAGACAAGCAATGAATGAATGAATCTAACTCTATGTATGCTGGTCTCTATTGGCAAACATGCTTTAAGTCATAGCACCGTACTTCTTTAGGAAAGTCCACTCACATCCTCAACCATTTAAGATATCTTGGATTCTCTCACGGATCATTTCACCGGTCTTGAGCAGCCGATTGGTAATGGGTCCTTCATCCCTCGGGACAAACCTTGGCGGGGGTTAAGTCAACACACTCTCTCACAACCATTTGGTATAAATCTTGGCGCATGTCGGGGTAAAACCTAGCCAAATGCAAGTCTTCTACATAGTTACATCAAGTCAGATCCATATACTTCCATTCCTCGTCCCTGACGATCCTTTCCGGTATCCTTCACACTAGAGTCCTCATAGTCCCTGACTACGGACTCATCAACCCTATTGGTTATCCACATATGGTAAACGGGAAGCTCTCACGTCCTCTCACGGGTTGGTTACCGGTCTTAAGCGCCCGTGAGCCCAAGTCTAACCATATGCAACCCTACCAATAAATGGCCCCCACAATGTGATTCCTGTCCTCTCACGGGTTGGTTACCGGTCTTGAGCGCCCATGAATCCCCATTGCTACCACGGGTCGTTCGGTCTCAATACCCCTCCGATTAGGGTCGACATAACAGGACATCCTAGCCAAACACTACTAGACAATCCTAGATATGTCATCCAACAGTTTAGGAAGGTGTCCAGAGGGCATCTCCGGAAACATCCCATAATATTCCCGTAGTAGTCCAAGGACAGAAGTGTCAAAAGGACACCTCTCCTTTCCAAACCATACTTAAGCATACACATGCATCAATTCATATCATCACATATATGGTAACTTCATATATGGAAAGAAATCAATAATTACAATCACTTGTATAACATTGGTAAGTAAATCATACATGAATCAATTTAATATGAATAAGTAATGCTACTGTAATCAAAGTTATGCAACAGTAGTATATCATTGTAAGAATCTAATTTAGGAATCATATCAATAATATTCAAATATAGAAACTAGATTCATGCTATCTATGTAATTAAGGAAATAACCATCCTTACCTTTTATAACTCGCAAAGAAATCCTAAGAAATCAAGTAAGGTCTTGGCAAACTTGAGAAGAAGGTCCTAAACAAGTATATACAACATATTAGGAAAGATCCCTAACAGAAAAGATACCAAAACATCCAACACAGACCAATTCTGGAGTTGTTGTACTCATTGGTCGAGTGGATTGGTCGACTGGTCCAGTCGACCAATGCAGACAGTAGCCTAAAAAAAACAGAGTTTTAAGATATGAAATCCGAATTTGGTGGTTCAAAAGGATACTAATCAAGGGGTAAACTACATCAGTAGTATTCTAACATATAGGGGACCTCAAAACACCAATCAAATCAAGATATCAAGATCCAAATTAGGAAACAAAAAGTTACCATAATTAGATCAACCATGGATCTTGATGAATTCGAAATAGAAATCAAAGACAAGAACAATAGGAGGATGGATCATTGCTTCAGGTAAAGGTTTCATGAAAACATACTTAGATCTTTAAGGAAAAAGGCTTAGAAGCATAAATCTAAATAAGGAAATAAAACCTACCATATATGTAACTACCATGCTTCATGAAGAACACATAGTATGGTAGAAGAGAACAACTAGAAATTGATAGATTATGGATCATGGAAAGAAAACACAGTAATTAACTACTAACATGATCAATATCGAAGATCCAAAGAGATCAGAATTCAAATCAGAAGTTTAACAAGATTAGATCATGGTTTGATCATGATTCCTTCAAAAGCTTGCAATGATCATGGTTAAGATCATTGTTCTAGCCTCAAATCCTTAGGATGATCATGAGATCATGTTCGGGAGATGTTTGCAACAGAGAATGCAGCATCTCTTCTACTGTCTCAACTCAAAAAGGAAAGAAAAACAAAGATGGAGGAGAAGAAGAGAGAGTAGACATACCTTTTGATGCAAAAGGAAGAGTTTCGACGAAGATCCGTCAAGAAAAACACCAAGGATGCAAGGGAGATGACTTGCAGAGGTCTTTGGTTCGTTCCAGAGAGTTTGGAGGCAGCAAATACGAAGTGGACTCGAGATTGGACTTAAATAGAGCAAGAAAAACCTAATTGCCAAAGACAGCACTCATTGGTCGAGTGGATTGGTCGACTGGCCCAGTCGACCAATCAGTCGACCAATGCTGACAGCAAGACCAAAACAGGGAATTGAAGGCCCAGATCAAATCCAATCCTAAAGGGGTTTTGCACACAAGTCAAGTGACTTACCTAATAGGTAGAAATGCCTTCAAACCAAGATAGAGGGCACTCCAAGTCCATCAACTAATCCGATCTTCATCAAGATTCAGTTTCCATAAATAGAACTTCATCATCAACTTTCATGGATCCAAAGCCAGACACCAAGTCCTCCACTGGGATGGCCCAAAGCTGACTTCTTACTTTACTCCGGGTCATCGGACCTACAAATAACAAGATTTCCGGGTCAAGGTTAGGGCTGGGTTTTACAACACTTGTTTCTTAAACCTCTGGAGAACATGGGAAGCCTCTCTCAAGCCCTCTCTTTGGTGTTGTGGAAGATCCATTGCAAATTCTCAAGTTCTTCGGCGATCATTCCTCATTAAGGTTGGAAATCTCTCTTAATCTGCTATTGATTTACTCTTATATTGATTTCTTCTCATCGCTGTGATTATGAAGATGGTTTTGTATCCTTGCAAACACCTCTTCTTCAATGTCTGTAGTTGAGAGTGAATCTCCATTCACTCCAATGCTCCTATGATCTACACAACTGAATTTTATGAAGAGATCTTGCGAAATCTTCATGAAGGTGTGATCATTCTATTGTTTTTTTATTTCAAAGCATGTCAGATTCCTTCTTATATTAGTTTCTATCATTGATCTACTATTTTTGTTCTTCTATAGTGAATTTTCATTCTCTCTAGTCTCTCCGTTGAATCCACAGACTGTTTTCTCTGGAAACCCTATTTTTTATCAATTTAGAATTTCATTCTCTTGATCAATGTTGATGTCTAATCTATGTTAGTTAATCTTAGATTAATGTTCTAGAAGTTCCTTTGAATTTTTGAAGTGTTTTGAAAATTCTGATTTTTGCTTCGTACTTTTCATTGGGTCGACTAGACCAATTGACCCAGCCAATCTATAAAATCCAGCCCAAATCTAGCTAGGACACCCTATTTGTTTTGGGTGAAGAAAGGTTTGTTTGTGTTTGACCTTGAAGTGGGACCCAAAGTTCAGTTTAGATATGTTTAGAAGACCCTAGAAAGTCAATCCAAGCCTCTCCCTTAGTGTTGATCCGGGTGTTTGACCCAAAACCCTTGGATATTGTTGATGGTGCTCCATACTTGGAAGCATTGTCAGTGTAAGTTTTGAATCTGCAACCTGAAGAAGGAGAGCTTAGTTGGTGGACCTATGCACTCCCGAACATGATTCGAAGGTAATTCCCTGATCTAGACTTGTTGATTGACTTGTAGGAGAAAACCCACCTCAATTTGAGTTGTTCTAGCCCTCCAATTCCCTCCCCCAAGTTACTGTCATTGCTTGGTCTACTGGCTTGGTCAACTGAGCCAGTCAACCAACCCAGTCGACCAAAGGATTTATAAGCTAGAGAAAATCTAGTTTTTTGGTCATTTTGGGTTCTATTTATGTGGATCTTCGGGGCTTTAACCCTATTCTACTTCTGGGACTCTCTTGGAACGTGGGAAGACTCCTCCTTGGCTTGGGTGATGATCTTCTACAAGAATCATTGTTCCCCTTCTCTAATTTCATCTTCAAGGTATGAATTCCCTCACTCTCTCTCTATTCTACTCTAAACCCTTCTCTTACTTGCTGTTGTAACCATGAAGATGATGCTACAACCTTGCAACCATCTCTTAATGTGTTCTATCCTTGCCATTGCATAAACCCCTTTCATTTCTACCTATGCTATGCCCCCATTTCGATTCTTATCTATGCATTTCCATGATTCTCTTCATTGCAACATGATTTCATCTCCTAAACTGAATTGTATAACATGCTAAGTCTGATTTCTTATTTGCATATGAGCCTAATCTACTTCTTATCTTTCCCTTAGCTGACTCCCTATTGTTCCTTGCAATATCAATTTCATTATAGAACATGATGTTTAACATATTGAAATTAGGGTTTCAATTTGGGGATTGCTATTTAGACCATTTGATTATGTTAATTACTTGCTAGATTGTGTTCTTCTACTGTTCCTAACAATCCCTCCAAGTTTCAGAGCAATCCGAGCTCCGGAAGATCAGTTTCGGACCAAAATGCACTATTCAGCCCGACACTGTTCACTTGGTCGACTGGCTTGGTCTGGCTTGGTCGACTGAGCCAGTCAACCAATTGATGGCTGCATTGTGTATTTTGCCGATTTGACCTGTTCGAGCTCCGATTTTCTCGATTTCTTCTCTTATCTTTTATCTATGATTGTCTAGGGTGCAAATACTATCCTTTGGACCATTCCCTTTTGATCTTTGGACCATCTTCGATTCGAGTTAAGGTAAGGACGATTATTACCATAATTACATGGATTATGGAATTATGCCTATATGTTAGAACTTGGAAGAATCACCTTCTTTATGATATTTCTAGTATCACATGATTGTTGTATGTACTTTAAAACAGTAGTACCATGTTTATATGTTCTTTGATTATCATGACTATTCATTCTTGTCAATTACACATATGATTGATCATGTTATGTTATATATTCTTCTATATGATGAATTATCATTGGTGTATGATATGATGGAATTGAGAATGTGGTTGAATAGGTATGATTTGGGATTGGGGAATGTCCTATTGATATTTCTGTCCTTGGACATCGGAGGGAATAGTATGAGATTTTCTCCGAAGATGCCCATCGACGCTTTCCTGAATTATTGGATGACATACATAGGACTTGTCTAGTGGTGTTGGCTAGGATATCCTTGTTGTATCAGACCCGAATTGGAAAGGCATTGAGACCGAACGACCCGTGGTAGTAGTGTGGTTTGATGGGCGCTCAAGACCGGTAAACAACCCATGAGAAGACATAAATCACATTGCGGATACTCGTTAGAGGCCATTTATTGGTTGGGTTGCAAATAGCTAGACTTGGGCTCACAGGCGCTCGAGACTAGTGAGTTATATCCGTGAGAGGACGTGAGAGCTTCCCATGTACTATTTGTGGATGACTAATAGGGTTGGTGAATCTAGTGAGTTATATACGCTGACTCTAGTGTGAAGGATACCGGAAAGGATCCCAAGATGGGAGGAATGGACGTATCCGGATCTGACATGATACGACTAAGTAGATGACTTGCATTGGGCTAGGCTTTACCTTGACATGCGCCAATACTTAGACCAAATGGAGGTGTGAGAGAGTGGTGACCAAAACCTCAGCCATGTATTGTGCGAGATGGATGCAGAATCCATTACCAACCGGAGCTGAGTTACTGAGACTTACCCAAAGAAGCATGGTGCTATGACTTAAAGCATGTCTACCATAGAGACTAGCATATATAGAGTTAGTTTCATACTTGCATCGTTTGTTTCATATCATTTTGATTCATGCTATGCTTTGTATCATGTATCTGTGTTATTTGGAATAACTGCCTTGCTGAGTTCTTTTAAACTCACTCCTTTTTGCAACATCTTTTGTTAGACTTATTTGCAGGTACTACTACTGTTGACTATGATGATCAACACTATGAAGACCAAATTGATGGCTCATACATTACTGATCATGGTGACTACGTTGGTGAAGACTATCAATACAAGACTGATATTTTTCATTGCGGATTCGGCCTTGTCTAGTTTCATATGTTTATGTTATTGAGGAAACATTGTATAAGTTAGAAGAAATTGTAACTTAGTTGCTTACCTTTTCTTTCCCTTCTTTTGAGAACTTGTTGTAACCTTTACTTTATTTCGATCTACCTTCCGCTGTTATTGTAGAATAGGTTTCCCCCTTCATTTCGTACTTTGACTATTTATTCTATTGGTATCATTTCCGTACTCTGATGCTCTTTTGTGATCCTTCTATGATCCTTTCTTGACTTTTATTATTAAATTACTTGAATACAAAGATTTGTTCTTGCTTTTTGATTATATTATTGTGCTAAGTGGTTATGATCGTTCCTAAACTGGATCGTCGGGACCGTGGATCACCTCCCGGGTAATCCAGATAGGGTACCCCCTAGGTGGATTTTGCGGGATGTGACACAATCAGCCCAAGATGACAGTAATGGATTTCTTTGTCTATTTCGATCCGTTTGACTTCTAATATTCTAGGGTTTGTTCCTAATTATTAAACTATGCTTGTTTAGGGTTTGTTTGCTAACCTTGGACCTGTCCTCTTTGTTCCTCCGGAATTATTCGAAGTTATTTAAGGTAAGGACGGTTGATTCTCTAATAACCTAGAATGCATGATCTTTGGTTTATGATTCGGATTTGCATGATCATACTACTATTGTCTTACTTTCTTATAATTATATTACTGCTGTAATTTCTTCAACTACAGTGGGTCTTGTTCATGTAATTCGTTTATTTTGTTTGATCATGTATGAATGATTATCTTTCTATGTATTGAATTGTCAGTTGTGCATGTGAATGACTGATTTGGGTATGTGATTGCTTAAGTATAATTTGGGAATGGGGAATGTCCTTTTGACGTTTCTATCTTTGGACATCAGTGGAAGTGGTATGGGAAATTTTCTATGGTGCCCCTTGACTCTTTCCCGGATTATTGGTTGACATACCTAGGGCTTGTCTAGCAGTGTTTGGCTAGGATGTCCCTGTTATATCAGACCCGATTCGGAATGGTATTGAGACCAAGTAACTCGTGGTACCAATGGGGGTTTGTGGGCGCTCAAGACCAGTAACCAACCCGTGAGAAGGACATGAATCACATTGTGGGGGCCATTCATTGGTAGGGTTGTAGTAGTAGACTTGGGCTCATAGGCGCTTAAGACCGGTAACCAACCCGTGAGAGGACATGAGAGCTTCTCGTTTACTATTTGTGGATGACCAATAGGGTTGATGAGTCCATAGTCCGAGTTGGTTGTAGCCATAGGATATGCTAACTCTAACGAGAAAGATGCCCGAAAGGATAGCGAGAGGCGAGGAATGGAAGTATCTGACTCTGACTTGATATAACTAAGTAAAATACTTGCATTGGGCTAAGTTTAACCTTGACATGCACCATTGCTCAGACCAATGGTGATGTGAAAGAGTGGTGACCTAAACCCAGCCATGGAATGTCCGAGAGGGATGCAGGACCCAACTACCACCAGAGAAACCAAGATACTAAGATGGTTGAGGGAGACTGATTTGAGACCTACCCAGAGGAGTATGGTGCTATGACTTGAAGCATGTCTGCCAATAGAGACCAGCATACATAGAATAAGAATCATACATGCATTGTCTGTTTCATATCATCTTGCATTCTTATGTTATGTTTTACTATCATGCTTTACTGTGATATTATGGAATGAATTGCCTTGCTGATTCTTTTGAACTCACTCCTTTTTGCAAACATCTTTGTTAGACTTATCTGCAGGTATTTATGACTATGAAGGCTAGTATTATGAAGCCCAAGCAGATGACGCATACTACGCCAAAGGTGTTGGCTACGGTGACTACAACGGTGAAGAGTTCCACAGTGACGGTGTATCGTACCAGGATTAGTCGCAACCATGTGCTAGTTCAGCTTTAGCTAGATACTGAGACTTATACTCTTAGAAGTGTTCTCTATAGGCTTGAAGAGACTCTAGTTTAGTTTTTGATTACTTCTTTTCTATTCCTTTTATTTTGGGAATCAGTTGTAATCTTTCTTTTTACTTTTGATCTACATTGTAGAGTGATTTTCTGCTACACTCTACAATTGATTATTATCTTGGTATCATTTTTTTTCCGCACTCTGACTATACATGTATATTGATCTTTCAGTTAATATAGTATAACATTGATTTAGTCTTATTCTTGATTATATTATTGTAAATGTGGGAGGTTGATTTCCTTGATACTGATCTTCGAGGCTGTGGATCACACACTCGGGTATGCCAGATAGGGTACCGGCTAGGTGGATGTGATAGTAGTTTTAGGTGGCTTATTCAGTCTTGCTTGGTTTTCCACAAAATTTCATGTTGTTTGCCAAATTACATCTGATTTGTCACTGATAGGATGGTTTAAGCAAACTAGGGACTTAATTACTGTAATAGGTGTAAGTGTCTATTTGAGAAAATTCTACCGACAGGAAAAAGGGATTGATTGAATTGTGTTATTGAATTAAGTTGTTATCCTTGGAAATAATTAGTGAAATCGAAACTCTAATTTTTTTGCCACTTGATTTGCTAATTAAATTGCTTCAATTAGAAATAGTTTAATTCACATCTCATTAATTAATTAAAAATTAGTATTGATTAGCTACATAACTATAAGAGAAGCGAATATTGGTATGTAATTTGGGTTTCAAATTGATCTTCGAGGGAACGATCTCTACTCATTCTATACTACTCGGTTTGATTTCATGCACTTGCGGATTTTGTTGAACAGTCACGTAGAGTAATACTTTGCACCATGGTATGATGCTAAAATTTGATATGATTGTTCTTTCCCGAGTTATAACTCAATTTGCTTTTTCTCACTTTATTTTTGTACTTGGTTTGCTTGAACCTTTTTTGCAATTGATAGAACTTGCTTGTATACATCTTTTGCTTAATACTTTTAGGAGTCAACAACTGTAGTGCTTGAATATTTCGATTTGGTTCATCAACAACATTTTTTGTGGTCGAAAAGTGTTCTATACTTGTTTGAGAAGTCAACCCATGTTTTTGTGGCTGAGAAGTCATATACTTGTTCCTCCCCCTTGAACATGGTGACTTCAAGAAGTTGTCTCGGATGAGAACTTTTCTCATCACGTTGCTGAAAAACGAGTATTAGTGCTCAAAAAGCGAGTTTATACAATGCTTAAAAAGAGAAAGTATGTTTGTACTTGGACACTGATTAAGATTATCTTACTCTCTCTCTCTCTCTCTCTCTCTCTCTCTCTCTCTCTCTCTCTCTCTCTCTCTCTCTCTCTCTCTCTCTCTCTCTTTTGGAATGCTTGATTGGCTCATGGTTCTCGATCATTCTTAGTCGATCAATCACTTTTTCCTGCTATTGTGAAGATGGTCGACCAATTCTTGATTGGTCAATCAATCATTCTTTCTCGATCATATAGTCCAACTTTTGTTGATTGAACCTAGCTTTAGTTGCCGAATTCTTCAAACTTTCCTTGGTCGAGAATTTTTGGCAAAGAATCCCTGGTCGACGACTTCATCTTTGCATAGAATAGTAGCCTTTCTATATTTTTTTAAGGCCCATTTGCCATGGTATCTAATCGTGTCGCTAACCAATCAAAAATAAAATCCTATACTAATCTAGCAAGCAGAAAGTACGGGGTCGAACTATGGGGAACTAAAAGGCTAAGTTACTAAGAATTGAATTTGATGCATCCAAAATCTGCTCAGCCCTTACATCTCCTCGTGATGTCCTGCAAAATGAAAGCGTCAGATGTGGCCCGACCGCTGGGGTCGGGAGTCCACCTCCAAAGGCTAAGTCAGTTGATGAACTTAATCACAAACGGCTCTGCTAGAAGCGCAGAGCTAAGGAATGAAGAACTGGGAAAGGTGATCTAGATAGCCGATCGCTGATAGTTTAGGTCTATCAGTATGTATCTGAACCTGAATCTCAGATAGTATTCTTTTCGATCCATCCCTCACCTTGTATGGTAGTGAGGTTTATATAGAGTGTACCTTCGAATCTCCTTCGTTGGATGCACTTGAGCCTTCTTCGGGTAGTCGTTGGATCTTATTAGTTAGATCCGTTGAGCAATAGACTTCTACTAGTTTGGGCTAGTAGAGGACTCCTGAGATAACCTTTAGGTTATGCGATGATTATCCCTTCAATAATGATTATCCGCAGCCGTCAATTCGAGTCCGCCATCATTAGGGTGATTACCCTAATCCATAAGTAGGATTAGGGCACGCTTGCAGCCGAATAAGCTTTCTTCTCCAGCAAGCCATCTTCCGGATCCTGTTCGCTCGGGAACGAGTCGAATCTCTCAGTCTCGACCGGGGTCGAGGGTCGGACCCGGTATGAACCCGGTCCGATCATAATCTCTCCATATCAGAATTTAACAAAACTAAATTTAAACTAAATCTATTAACTAATGTAAAACGTTAACTATGAATATGTGAAGATCTTTGGGATTTTGAATCCCCAATGCTTTTCCCTAATCGATATAACTCTACACTTCAAAGTAAATTAGGGATGGTCTTCCTAGATATGCCCTATCTTCGCAAGACTATCGTCCTTCGCGGAAGCTTGGCACGCTTAGTTCGCTAAGTTATAGAACATCTTTGGCCAAACTCAAACACAATCAACTAGAAGATATAGAACAATCAACTTAATGAAATAAGCATGGTTCATCTACATCCCAAAGCAAAGGAAATAGCTACTCATTATTACAAAGTTCATAAGAAAAATAAAGATGAAACATAGGGAGAGAGAGAGAGAGATGTGGTCTTCTTCTTCAGCAATGAGAGAGATGAGAGCCGCATTCGCCGTCCTCCTTTCTGTGGTTGTCTTCTCTTTTATGTCTCCCGCACACAATGAATTCCCTCTCTTTACCCGAAGATTAGACATTTATTCTTTCGGAATTTGGAAAAACTCAAAACTAGAAAGTTGTAGATATTTTCAATATCGTTCCATAGAATCTTGAATCATTGAAATCCAAGGTCATACGAGAGAGATATGCCCAAAATACTGAAGGTATGTCTGTTTACCCGATTTTCAGATTTATTACCAATTTTGTTCCTTAGACCTCCACCTATTTCCAATTTGGCTAAGATCTCACTTTTCATGAGTTCTTGAGCAGCAAGATTGAATGTCATGATTTAAAATCCACCAATATCTAATATATTTGCCAACTTTACTCCATATTATCTCTAATATCCAAAATCTCCTTATTCTTGAAAAATACACAAAAATACTCAATTAGATCTCTTTAATTAAATAAGTATGGGGAATTAAATCAAATAAATAATGGTAAATGCATGCTTATCAAATACCCCCACACTTGAGTGTTTGCTAGTCCTCGAGCAAAACAAAAAAAAATAAAACTAATACAGAAAATAAAGAAAGAAAAACCTAACTCACTTTCGTAGGAATCACGGTTGCACTTAGCATGTGCAACAAGCCTTTAAACCCCTAGGTTACCCTAGAGGACGAGTTGTGTCTCGTGAGTGTTTGCAGAGAATATACACACAAAATTCTTAAGTGCTCTTCTAATTATTCTGGCAGGAGTAAGAGTAGAAAGATAGATTCCAAGACAAAGACACTCCACTAAAGATTAAAGGGAATATAGGCACCCCCACACTTAAGCTCTTACACCCTCTCTTGAGTCTAGCTCTAGGCAAACAATTCAATCGAGAAGTCTCTTCTTATCTTCAGTCTACCAGTTCACCCTCAGATAAGACTAAACTATGTACCAAATAATACCAAGAACTCAAGATCTAAGCAATATTGACCTTCTTAGACATTTCACCTTTATAAGCACATTAATTCACTTCTTTCTTTAATGGTCACAGTTCTAGTCCGTGCAATGTCTTGCCTCTTAAGCTTTCTAGATGGCCTATGTAACGAGTGTTGGGTCAGCCGCTCTCAAGCCAGATGGCTTTAAGGGACTAGGTGTAGAATACCCCTCGAACTTACTCACTCAAGCCAACTAGGCTACAGGCCAAGACTGGACCAAAGACACCCCAACTGTTTGATGCGAAGCACGATGTTGGTGACACCGAGACCCGGTTACTAAGAAGGAGGTCTAACCTTTAAACTTCAGCATTTTTTTTTTCTTTTTCTTTTTTCACATTATACTTCAATTTACTTCACATTTAATAGTCTAAAATCGGTCTCAACTTGTCACCATAAGCACAAGGCAATACAAGATAACTAGATGGTCAAACCTTTTGGACTACCTGGAATTCCTATTTTCCGATTCAACCTCGGTCTCAAAATGTGAAACCCATTACTATTCTCTCAAGAGGGTGTTAATTACATTAGATGGGATTTCTAAAACACTTAAACTCTCATTTTGTATCTAAGCAAGGAATTAAACATTTATCTTACCAAAGCCAGAAAAAATTGAGCACTTTTTATCTTTGTGACAATGCTCTACCAACTATCAACAAGTCTTACTTGAGTTGACACCCCCCCACACTTAAATTATGCAATGACCTCAGTGCATGCAAAAAAATAATAGAAGCAAATAGAGGAAAGAGTGTACCCGATGTTTGAAATCATGATAGAGCACGCAACAGTAAAACCTAACAACAAACAAAGAAAATAAAGGAAAAAAACAAGAAATAATATCTAAACATATGGGTTGCCTCCCATAAAGCGCTAAGTTTAGAGTCTTCAGCCAGACTCAGTAAGAAGCAGCCAATGGAGGTGGAGGCTCAATTCTAAATGTGAATGATGGCTGCTCCAAAGAAATGGAAGAGTCCAATAATGTGTTGACTTCCTCAATATTTAGGTTATATTCCCCAAATGGCAAGTAATGTTGTAGGGGATCATCAATAAGAATGTTTAGAATATAATCAACCACTACCTCATCAATAAAGTTAATCGCAAAGCACTCTTCATCTCTATTTGGGCTTAAAGATACATTCTTTATAGAATCTGGAATTGAGGACTCAAGAGCTTCAGGGAAGGGGGCTTTGGGAGTGTAAGATTCAGGAATAGGACCCTCTACAATCGGAATGTGCAACCCCTTACAAGGAAATTGATGGGAAATACTCACAAGTGGTGTTTCTTTACTAGGCTTGTGTGCATCATTGCCAGTCTCATGGGTCAAATCAACCTCTTCTCGACTCTGAAGATCAATGGGCAATGGCTTAGGAGTAGGCAAAGGTGCATAATATTCCTTCCCACTGCGTATCACAACCGAGACTGCTTGGACTTGTTCTTTCCTAGACCCAATTTGATGATTAGGGTTACATATTGGTTGACTAGGTAACTGACCAACCTCCCTCCTACTGATGGCATCAGCTAGTTGTCCAAGTTGAGTTTCCAATTTGTTAATGGACTGAGAATGAGAATGCAACAATTGAGTGTTTTGCTCTAATCCACTAAGTGTTTTTAGTACCTTATCCTCAAATGATGAATTATGTGAGGGTTGTGAAGATGATGGTTGCTCATTCCTATAGGCATTTTGGTGCATATTAAATGGAGATGGCCTATAAGGTATTTGATTAGAGGGATTGGGCATTGAGTTTCGCCATGAAAAATTGGGGTGGTTTCGCCATCCTGGGTTGTAGGCATTGGAATATGGATCATTACCCAATTTAGAGACTCCTTGGGCCAAATGTGCATGCTCCTTAACAAACTCAGGGTATTGTGTAGCCAAATAGCGATCAAGTGACATGATGGGATAGGCTAGAACATAAAGCACATGCTTCAATCTGATTAGGTGGAGAAGAACTTGTAGGAAGTGGAGATGGGGTTTGTTGTCCTAATGACAAGAGATAATCCAATTTCTTAGATAACAAGTCAACCTTAGCACTCATTTCAACGGTAGGATTGATCTCATAGAGACCGCTCCTCTTTGGTTGCCCAATGGATAGAATCTCAGTCCTAGCTGCTGAAGCATGGTGTTGGGAGTTTTCACTAAGGGTCTCAAAAAGTTCCCATGCTTCATTCTCATTCTTGTGCATGAAAGTCCCACCACAAGAAGAATCAATCATTTGCCTATGTCGGTCTCTAAAGCCATCATAAAAGCATTGAACCAATTGCCATTTAGGAATAGCATGATGGGGGCACTTTCTAAGCAATTCTTTTAATCTTTCCCAGGCCTCATGAAATTGTTCTCCTTCTTGTTGGGAGAAACTCGTTATCGCTCTCCTAATGCTATTGGTATGGCCAATGGGGAAGAACTTTTTAAGAAACTCCTGTTGCATTTCTGCCCAATTATAAATTTTAACATTGTCCAAAAACTGAAGCCAATGCTTAGCTTTATCTTTAAGGGAGAATGGGAAAAGAAGTAACCTTAAAGCATCAACTGAGAGGTTTTGAATTTTAACCGTGGAAGACACCTCTAAAAACTCATCTAAGTGCTTATAAGGCTCTTCATTGGCATGTCCATAAAAAGATGGTAGCATTTGAATCACACTAGATTTGATCTCATATTGAGCTGCCTCTATGTGAGGCAACTTAATACAAGAAACCGGAGTATATATCGTAGGAATGAAATGCTCACTCAAGGGCCTCATTGGATGCTCATAGTTTGCCATGGTTCTTTGCCTTCTAAGGTTGGCCAAAGTCTCTTCTAACTCTAAGTCAAGTGGAGTGAACTCAGGGTTTAGGGACCGACGACCATGCATGCACACAGAAGAATAAAAAAAAGAATAAGCTAAATAAGGAAAATTAAAAGAAAATAACTATAGCAAAAGGGAGAGTTTAGGACGTACCTGAAGCGCAATCCACGTGATCTTTCGAACAAAAGTTACACATGTGGGATCTGAGGGATGGGGATTTTTAAAAATTAATCTAAACAACCCAATCTAATGCAAATATTACAATTGAAAAGTCTTAAATACAATTATATCTAAGAAAGAAAAGATAACAACCTAAACTAATTATCGAATCGCTACTTTTGCAGTTACCTACAAAACAAAAGAAAAAGAGATTAGTTAAATAAGAAAAGAAAAAAAAAAAAAAAATTAAAAACACTAAAATTACTCTAAAAATTATGCCTAATTGACAAAAATCAATCCTAGCAACCATGCTTTGGTTCCCCGGCAACGACGCCAAAATTTGATCGTGTCGCTAACCAATCAAAAATAAAATCCTATACTAATCTAGCAAGCAGAAAGTACGGGGTCGAACTATGGGGAACTAAAAGGCTAAGTTACTAAGATTGAATTTAACAAAATTAAATTTAAACTAAATCTATTAACTGATGTAAAACGTTAACTGTGAATATGTGAAGATCTTTGGGATTTCGAATCCCCAATGCTTTTCCCTAATCGATATAACTCTACACTTCAAAGTAAATTAGGGATGGTCTTCCTAGATATGCCCTATCTTCGCAAGACTATCGTCCTTCGCGGAAGCTTGGCACGCTTAGTTCGCTGAGTTATAGAACATCTTTGGCCAAACTCAAACACAATCAACTAGAAGATATAGAACAATCAACTTAATGAAATAAGCATGGTTCATCTACATCCCAAAGCAAAGGAAATAGCTACTCATTATTACAAAGTTCATAAGAAAAATAAAGATGAAACATATAGAGAGAGAGAGAGATGTGGTCTTCTTCTTTAGCAATGAGAGAGATGAGAGCCGCATTCGCCGTCCTCCTTTCTGTGGTTGTCTTCTCTTTTATGTCTCCCGCACACAATGAATCCCCTCTCTTTACCCGTAGATTAGACCTTTATTCTTTCGGAATTTGGAAAATCTCAAAACTGGAAAGTTGTAGATATTTTCAATATCGTTCCATAGCATCTTAAATCATCGAAATCTAAGCTCATACGAGAGAGATATTCCCAAAATACTGAAGGTATGTCTGTTTACCCGATTTTCAGATTTATTACCAATTTTGTCCCTTAGACCTCCACCTATTTCCAATTTGGCTAAGATCTCACTTTTCATGATTTCTTGAGCAGCAAGATTGAATGCCATGATTTAAAATCCACCAATATCTAATATATTTGCCAACTTTACTCCATATTATCTCTAATATCCAAAATCTCCTTATTCCTGAAAAATACACAAAAATACTCAATTAGATCTCTTTAATTAAATAAGTATGGGGAATTAAATCAAATAAATAATGGTAAATGCATGCTTATCAGTATCCTGGAATTTTAGTGACTCTAGGTATCTTTCCTAGATGTTGAATTGGATTCTAGGAATGAAGACCTCTCTCATCTTTATAAAGTAATGCTCAAAAAGCGAGACTTGGTGTTAATGCTAAGCAGTGAATAATATTTTGACTTGCTCAAAAAATGAAATTTCATTTGATGTTAATCAACAGATAAATGTTCTAATTGGGTAGAATCATTCAGGTGCTAGTCGACCAGAGTTATTGTTTTGGTTTGAAAATAATCATTCCAGTGCTCTTACCATCTTAAAAAGACTCGCTTAACAAGTGAAGTTTGCATCCATGCTAAACAACAGGTAGAGGATTTTCTCAAAAGACAAAATTTGAATTGATGCTAAATGGCGAATCAAAGATTTGCTTAGCAAGCAAAATATTTGCATTAACACTTTTGTTGGATCAACCACTTTTGTTGGTCGATCTTGCCCTTTTTCATTTAATATTTAAATTCCTTGATCGACCTTGACCTTGGTCGAGCATGATTTTCACCTTTTTGAAACTTTATTCGAGACTTTATTTAGGTTGTCTTTGCTTTGTCGTTGCCACCCTGGTCGGACTATTTTAGGTCGACTATATCACTTGGTCATGGTGGCTCCATGCTCGGACCAAGGGACTAGGTCTTACTATTAATCAAGCTTTGATTTGGCCAGGCAGAGTTCAATCTGGCTTTTCCTCAACTAATGCTACTAGTAGTGCATTTATGGTGATAAAATCTTTTGCA